>NW_015506040.1:325344-330426 GCF_001515645.1 Sinocyclocheilus grahami | reverse complement strand
AAACTACTTTGTTTGGTCTTCCAAAAGAGGACGATATCTGCTTCGTCATGCCTGGAGCTGATCCGTGCTGGTCGCTGAAGAAATACTACAACTTTGTGCTGTGGATCGCCGGATCTGCTTTCACCGTGGACGAAGCGGAGTCCAGCCCGGGGTCATCACATGTGGTTGCCGCAAGCCCTCCGGACGCTCCTTCGTCGAATCCGCCATCTCTGCTCGCTCTAGCCCTCCGGCCGTTCCTCACTTTATCCCCGGGCCTCTGCTCACTCTAGGCCGTGTGTGACGCTGTGTTTCGTTGTGAAAGCGAAACTACTTTGTTTGGCCTTCCAAAAATGGACACGACTACAAATCCGTGGTTAAGTTGTATTTACAACACTGTTCCAGAACAGTTCAACCCAAATATTCAGATGTGTGCAGCACATTTTATGGAGGACTGTTTACTGATCCTGGGAGAGTAACGTTAGACTAAAATGTCGGCAGTTCTTTTATCATTTGCCACTGATGATTCAAACACGAGTTTTGGACAGTGTGGAGTAGCACTTGTTGTTTGTCATTTCTCTTATCACAAATGCAGACAGGGTTTTATGTTTACGCGGCACGATGCAATGCAACGCAACGTGTAAAAAGACAGTATAAGTCATTATAATCAGTAATTATGTCCCCACTGGGTGCAACAAATGCCTAGTTTATAATGGGTTTTAATGTTTATGTCTCGTCGCTCCGGCCGGGACACGGCATCACAGTATGGTGAGGGGCGTAACATTTCCGTCTCACGCTTGAGGTATTCGGCCAATCACAACGCACTGGATAGCTGGCCAATCACAGCACACCTCGCTTTTTCAGACCGATGAGCTTTGTAAAAATCGACGCGTTTAAAAAAGGCGGGGCATAGAGGAGAAACAATAATGTACAGTATGTGGAAAATAATGTGTGTTTTTTTACTTTAAACCGCATAAACACATTTCATTACACAAAATACACAAAATAATGTTCTTTTTAGCAGCATCATATGACCCCTTTAATTTATTTCTAGATTAGAAAATAAAAATGAGACTCTTAATACATGCAAATACTATAGCTAAGAAATATTTAAGAAAATTTGCAGATGGTCAATAAAACATTGCTCTCTCCATAGGCACAAGTGATCCATATGTGAAATTCAAACTGGACGGGAAGACCTTATATAAAAGTAAAGTGGTGTATAAGAATCTCAACCCTGTCTGGAATGAGACTTTCTCCTTCCCGATCCGCAACCTGGACCAGAAACTCTTCATCAAGGTACATGTTTACTTTGCTGTGGCATGCATGCATAAGCATTCACATTACGCCAAGATAGCCACAGGTATATTAAGCAGTCCCATCCACACATTATTCAGGTTTATGATCGAGATCTGACAACGGATGACTTCATGGGGTCCTGCGGTGTTGAGCTCAATAAACTGGAACTTGAAAAGTAGGTTGATTTGAAATGTTTGTATTAAAGGTCAAACCAGAAGTGTGGTTTCTGATGCTTTTGTTCTGTCTGTTGTACAGGAGCAGCGAGATGGTGCTTCCACTGGACGACCCCAACAGCCTGGAGGACGATATGGGTGTCATAATCATCGATATTTGCTTATCTGTGAGGGACGGCAAAAACAAAAAACACGTAAGCAACTTTTATGAATTTAAAGAGCTGGTTAGGCAAGCCAACTAACTCCACTAACTAAATGTTTGCTGCTTATGTATTCACAATATTTGTTTCTATTGTGAAGAGATGGGCCCAAAGGAAAAAAAGGAGCCTCATGGTGAGAAGGATTAGTTTTAAATGACCTCTTAATTGTTTTTTGATTCTAGAGTGGTTGTGTCAGCGCTTTCTCATGAATTTATCCAAATACTTCCTGTAATAATATATTCAAAGCAAATGATTCCACAAACAGTGATCCTGCTTTTTCATCTGGGGCCAGTCTATATGTTAATCTGCATGCAAATAACGTAATGAAGAATAAAACCAACCAAATTCACAACCAATATAGCAGTGGTTCTCAACTCTTTTTTTGGACCTCAAATGTTGACCCAAATGTTTTTTAATTTTGATGGTTTCCTGATCTTGGAAACCAATAATTCGCCACAGAAAGCATGCTGTGGTAGGCACAAGCCATGTTTATTCTCACTGCAAACAACTTATAATTTTCATCATTAGTCTGGGTCATGCCTTCTTATATCTTGCATAATTGTTTTCATGGTTTTTGAAAATGAGGCCATGCCACACAACCTGTCCATGCTGGCATCAGCCTAAATTGACTAGCTTTTACCAAGTGACAAAAATACTGTAGTTTGATTGGATGCATGAAAGATACAATAACTGGGTATATTTATTTAGCTAAATTAAATATGCATGATTATATCATGCATTTTATTATTTGCATGTACAACTGTTATCCCTGCTGTATAAATAGACCTGGTAGTTGAGAACCACTGCGATTATAATATCCAGAAACTTTGCAATATCAAAGTTCTCAATATCACATTGTAATATTTTTATTGATCCTCAGGGAAGTACAACAGAGCATAACAAGCGTCTCACGGAGTCTATGAAGAAGAGTCAACTCTGGACCGGGGTATATACCATCACTCTGGTGGAGGGGCGGGACTTACCACTGGACGGACAGGCGGACGTGTTTGTTCGCTTTAAACTGGGAGATCAGAAATATAAAAGCAAGGTATTTACTGAAAAGCATCAGGAAGACCGGTTTAGTTATTTTCTGATGTAGTTACAAAGTCATTAACTTTGAATTTCAAGATTAATAAGGAGAATCCTTATTGCTGCTTTTCTGCTGTACAGGCTTAAAGTTTGCATCCATTTTCACAGAGTCAACTGAAGAAGGTCAACACACAGTGGAGAGAAAGATTTGACTTCAACCAGTTTCCTGATATGTCCACCATTCTAGAGATTGAAGTGGTGGGAAAAGGGGGCCGGAGATATGAGGATTGTTATGGACAGTAAGTTTATGAGGTTTTCGAGTGACTGAGAATGTCTAATATAAGCTGAGTTTTATTTACAGAAGCTGGCATGATATCAGTTACATCGGAATTTAATCTCATGTTGTTTACGTCACAGTTTACAGTAAGAAGGAAGTCGTGGCCTAATGGATAGAGAGTCGGACTCGTAACCCAAAGGTTGCGGGTTCGAGTCTCGTACCGGCAGGGATTGTAGGTGGGGGGAGTGAATGTATAGCGCTCTCTCCCACCTTCAATACCACGACTGAGGTGCCCTTGAGCAAGGCACCGAACCCCCAATTGCTCCCCGGGCGCCGCAGCATAAATGGCTGCCCACTGCTCTGGGTGTGTGTTCACGGTGTGTGTGTGTTCACTGCTGTGTGTGTGCACTTTGGATGGGTTAAATGCAGAGCACTAATTCCTAGTATGGGTAACCAATGCAAGTGTCATGTCACTTGTCTAAGAAGCTGGAAGTGGAAGCAAGGGGAAAATAAATACATCAATACACAATCATAGAATGTAAAACTCTGTCTATAAGTTATACAGTATTGAGTATTTCATCTCCTGCCATGACTATATACAGTAAAAGCAGTAAATACTGTAGTAAATACACATTGCAAGGATACAATGCTATTGATGCAATGATAAATATCACTATTGGAAATATGACATTAATGCATAAGTACAAGAAATATTTACCATTCAGACCTTTTTTAAAGAAAGAAATTAATTGATCAAAAGTCACATTAAAGACCTTTACAATGTTACAAAAAATATATATTTTAAATAAACATTGGTCTGTTTAACTTTATAGTCATCAAATAATCCAGAAAAAAGTAGCACAACTGTTTTCAACTAATAATAATAATAATAAAGTTTTGGGGTAAGTATTAAAGAAATTATCATGTGATAAAAATTTTTAATAAAAAAGGTATTTTAAATTTAAATATTATTTCACAATATTACAATATTATTTTTAGTGAGAATAAGAGACTTTCAAAAACATTGAAACATTTTTAGAAGTAGTTCCACAGTAAATACACATTGCAAGGATACAATGCTATTGATGCAATGATAAATATCACTATTGGAAATATGACATTAATGCATAAGTACAAGAAATATTTACCATTCAGACCTTTTTTAAAGAAAGAAATTAATTGATCAAAAGTCACATTAAAGACCTTTACAATGTTACAAAAAAATATATATTTTAAATAAACATTGGTCTGTTTAACTTTATAGTCATCAAATAATCCAGAAAAAAGTAGCACAACTGTTTTCAACTAATAATAATAATAATAATAATAAAGTTTTGGGGTAAGTATTAAAGAAATTATCTTATATTATCTTAAATATATATATAATATATCTTAAATTAATTATATTATATGTGATAAAAATTTTTAATAAAAAAGGTATTTTAAATTTAAATATTATTTCACAATATTACAATATTATTTTTAGTGAGAATAAGAGACTTTCAAAAACATTGAAACATTTTTAGAAGTAGTTCCACAACAGCTCAAATCACATTTTTTAAAAATATAATTAATGTAAGTGGTTTAACAGAAATACAGTTTACATTCAGAGTGTGCAAACATTGTTACATTAATTGTAATTACCTTTTTATTAAAAAAATACAGAGAGACAAGTTTGAAATGATTTTCTGAGGTAAACAACACTATGCCACAATACTGTCAATAGAGCTTAACTTCAATCAAACCTAGAACATTCAACTCAAAAGGATAAAGAATTTAAAGTGCCCCTATTATGCCATTTTTAAGGTTCCTACACTCTTAAAAATAAAGGTGCTTCACGAGGCCATAGAAAAACCTTTTTATCTAAATGGTTCCATAAAGAACCTTTAACATCTGAAGAACCTTTCTGTTTCACAAAAGGTTCTTCGTGGCGAAGGAAGGTTCTTCAGATTATAATAAGGTAAGAAAGAGATGAGCTGCGTCCGAAATTGCATACTTCCATACTATATAGTAGGTGAAAAACAGTATGCGAGGCGAGTAGTGTCCGAATTCATAGTATTCGAAAAACAGTAGGCGAGAAGTACCCGGATGACCTACTACTTCCGCCCGAATTCCATAGCATGCATAC
>NW_015506040.1:324828-325291 GCF_001515645.1 Sinocyclocheilus grahami | reverse complement strand
AGAGACAAGTTTGAAATGATTTTCTGAGGTAAACAACACTATGCCACAATACTGTCAATAGAGCTTAACTTCAATCAAACCTAGAACATTCAACTCAAAAGGATAAAGAATTTAAAGTGCCCCTATTATGCCATTTTTAAGGTTCCTACACTCTTAAAAATAAAGGTGCTTCACGAGGCCATAGAAAAACCTTTTTATCTAAATGGTTCCATAAAGAACCTTTAACATCTGAAGAACCTTTCTGTTTCACAAAAGGTTCTTCATGGCGAAGGAAGTTTCTTCAGATTATAATAAGGTAAGAAAGAGATGAGCTGCGTCCGAAATTGCATACTTCCATACTATATAGTAGGTGAAAAACAGTATGCGAGGCGAGTAGTGTCCGAATTCATAGTATTCGAAAAACAGTAGGCGAGAAGTACCCGGATGACCTACTACTTCCGCCCGAATTCCATAGCATGCATAC
>NW_015506040.1:323673-324603 GCF_001515645.1 Sinocyclocheilus grahami | reverse complement strand
TCACTGGAAAGCCTAATGCTGCCATCAAAGGTTTTAAGTAAACAAGTTATGTAAAATGTACTTTTATTCAGGTGCTGTTGACACTGAACGTAGTAAATACTAACACTTCAAGCAAAGGTCTTACTGCCTTCTTTTTATGCTTGATTTCTGTGCATTTATTGTGACAGAGCAGGGACTTGAGGGCAACATTTCTGCCACTCAGTTCAAAAGAAAGTGAGAGAACCTAAAACAAAAATATAAAGTAAGATTTGTTTTTTTAATTAGTTCACCCCAAAATTTTTATTCGTTCATGATTTGAACATGCTAATGTTTTTCCATGTCATAGTAATGGAGTAATCTAATGAATGTAATTGACTGTCTTGATATTGTGCTTTTCAGACCCGGGATATCCAACAAAGATATCGAGGAACTTCCCCTTGTGGTCGGTGATGGCCTGCAGCTGAACAGATTGGAACAGCTTCCTATTACAATAGCATGGGGCGTCACTTGCTGGTGGCTTGATCCGGATGTGGCATCTGTCTATTGCACCAGCTACCATGTGGAAAACTGGAGACCCAGCCAGCTGGGCAAAACCTGCCTCCATGTCATCCGGGGTCGGGAAAGCGATCAGTTCCCAGCCATGGTCAGAATCTGACTTCAAAGCAGCGATGAGGGACATGATGGACTGTCGTGAAAGCCGGAGGTTTGGACGGAGGTCAGATCCATCTTCCAAATACAATCGAAGAATTGGCACAGCAGCATTCAGGCGGCAGTAGGTTGAAGGGCTCACAGTCTGTAAATGTGTGTGTGTGTGTGTGTGTGTGTGTATATATATTTTTTTAGAATATGTAATTTATTTATTATGTTTATATTTTGTTATTTGTATATATTGTATCTATAATATTTATTTAGGCTATGTATATATTGTATGTATTCATTCTCTCCCTCTCT
>NW_015506040.1:315788-323650 GCF_001515645.1 Sinocyclocheilus grahami | reverse complement strand
GTAAGTACCTCAGGGAAAAACCTTGTTCATTGTGGTTAAATTGCACTTGTTTAACATGATCTAAGTGAACGGCTGACTTATTGAAAGTTTAAACATTGTAAATCGATGAGATGATTTCGTGAATCGGCTGTAAAAAGATGTTTAATCATTGTTATTACTGAGCATATCAAGTTAACGAACAGATCGAGCTAGTGTCAATGCTGTTGTACATCAGCTTGTTAACTGCTTTTTTAACGGAGACGTTCGTTGTTAAGCAGTTTGATGAGATTAGAAAATTCCACGGACTTTAAAACATTTTTTCCCCTCTTTTACTAATATTTAGTTGATATTTTGTTAGCTACATACTAAGCTACTGTTAATAAATATGCCACAGCTTGTCAATGTAGCATTAATGGCTTGATAATGACTAATGGTTACTGCTTTGACATTACAGGGACTGATGAACACACTCAGCTCCTTATTCAGTGGAGAGTGGCTAATGAAGCCCTCACTGGAAAGCCTAATGCTGCCATCAAAGGTTTTGAGTAAGTAAACAAGTTATGTAAAATGTACTTTTATTCAGGTGCTGTTGACACTGAACGTAGTAAATACTAACACTTCAAGCAAAGGTCTTACTGCCTTCTTTTTATGCTTGATTTCTGTGCATTTATTGTGACAGAGCAGGGACTTGAGGGCAACATTTCTGCCACTCAGTTCAAAAGAAAGTGAGAGAACCTAAAACAAAAATATAAAGTAAGATTTGTTTTTTTAATTAGTTCACCCCAAAATTTTTATTCGTTCATGATTTGAACATGCTAATGTTTTTCCATGTCATAGTAATGGAGTAATCTAATGAATGTAATTGACTGTCTTGATATTGTGCTTTTCAGACCCGGGATATCCAACAAAGATATCGAGGAACTTCCCCTTGTGGTCGGTGATGGCCTGCAGCTGAACAGATTGGAACAGCTTCCTATTACAATAGCATGGGGCGTCACTTGCTGGTGGCTTGATCCGGATGTGGCATCTGTCTATTGCACCAGCTACCATGTGGAAAACTGGAGACCCAGCCAGCTGGGCAAAACCTGCCTCCATGTCATCCGGGGTCGGGAAAGCGATCAGCCTCCTCAAAATTCTGTTGACTGCCCTGCTGATTCTGTGCACAATGTCATGCACCGAGGACTTTGGGATGTCAAAGCCCAGTGACACCAGCCAGTAGAGAAACACCAGCACCTCAACATCTTGTTCCCAGCCATGGTCAGAATCTGACTTCAAAGCAGCGATGAGGGACATGATGGACTGTCGTGAAAGCCGGAGGTTTGGACGGAGGTCAGATCCATCTTCCAAATACAATCGAAGAATTGGCACAGCAGCATTCAGGCGGCAGTAGGTTGAAGGGCTCACAGTCTGTAAATGTGTGTGTGTGTGTGTATATATATATATTTTTTTTAGAATATGTAATTTATTTATTATGTTTATATTTTGTTATTTGTATATATTGTATCTATCTATAATATTTATTTAGGCTATGTATATATTGTATGTATTCATTCTCTCCCTCTCTTTATTTATCCAATTGTGAGTGACCGACTGAGAGGGAACTTTATAAATACTACCTATACACATTTAAAAAAATAAAGAGATTAAATAAAAACGACAAATGCATAAAACTAAATTTCATAAAGCTAAAAACAATTCAAAATAGTAAAGAACAAAAGGTATAAGTATAATAACGATTCTAACATAACACTAAGCCAAACACCAAAAAAAAGAAAAAAAACTACATGTGTTTGTACAACCACACACACATACATATATATATATACATATTTATAAATTCGTTATATTATTTCATTTCCATTTAGTTTGTTGAAGTATTAAAATAACTCAAATTAAATAAAACAAAAAACTTAATAAAAGACCTATACAGACATAATTTAAATAAAATTAAAATAAGTACAAATAATATAAATCAAGTGACAGTAGTTTATCAGTAATCCTAAAACATCAGTGATCTGCGAGCAGCTGACCGACGCCTCCTCTGAGCTGTTGATCCAATCAATGTTAAAACGCGATGAAAGCGGTAAGAATAACGTGAAACACTGCTGATGTTCGCGCAGTAGTGAGGGCTCTTTACATTTGGGCGCTGTTGTGAAGACACATGTCACGTGACAACATCAACATGGCGGATGTAGTACGTCCGAATTCCATTCATACTGTATAGAACATACTTTTTTAACGGTCGAGTAGTACGTTCAAATTCAAATGTAGTACCTACTAAGCAGTATGCGATTTCGGACGCACCCATGGTTCTTTAATATCACCTAATTTTCCAGCGATTTTCAAACGATTCGTTCAAAGCAGTTCTAAGATTCAGTCTCTCTAAACCCCTCCTTTCCGTGAGCCTGCTCTGCTCTGATTGGCCAGATTATTTATCATACTTCTGATTCATTGGAGCCAGCTAGTCCAAATAAACAATATACTGATCCATCTTTCAAGAGCAAGCGTTTAGTGAATCCCGCGTTAAACTCCCCGAGATTTTTTTTTTTAACTCCCTGAGATTAGAGAAGCAGTCGTCAGTAAAATGGCGTGTTTGTGGGCGGGGTCGAGTTGTTTGCTGCCGGCCAACGTAGAACATGGGCGGGAATTATGCAAATGTGTTACCCTGTGACGTTTAGCCATCACGGAAGTGGTATTCGAAATACTAACGACTCGTTTAGGCTGTACAGAGTCGATTCTTTATTTGCAAATCCTCACAACACATGCAAATGAAGAAACGCTGCAAATCCTCACAACACACGCAAATGAAGAAACGCGCTGCAAATAGAACGGACGAACGGAAATGTTTCAAGGGGACCCAAAAAAAGTGACGGACCCTGCTGGGATTTGTTTTGTGCAGTGGCATTTATTTATTTATTTATTTATTTATTTGAGTTTCTGCTAGTGATTCCTTATTTATTTTTTCTCAAATACAATGTGCAAACTTCAGTCAACTTGTTTTTGTTTTTCAGATCAAAATGTATTGCCCTTTCTGTGGCATCCAATGGCTGACTTTGCCAAGATTTTGCAGTTCATGTGGGCGAGATGTAAGCTTTGTCGTAGAGAATGCCCCTAGAACGGCGGGTGATGACCAGGTGTCATCAAGCAAAACAAAAAAGTTTGCACGTTGTATTTGTATTCCACTGTCCTTTCTTTCATTATCCTACTAAAAGGCCCTGATTAAATAATCATTTTAAATATTATTCTTACTGTCAATCTGCAATTTATTTTGACCTGGTTTTAACAATTAATGAAGCATTGCGGATTTCATTAACCTTGAAATTATATTTAGTTGAGAATATTTAATTAAGTTAGCCATCTTATATAACGTTTCACAGTTACTCGTGTAATTCGTCAGATTATTTAGGCTAATAATATCTAAAAGACAAAGGAATCATGCAATCAGGGAGTTAAAATATACAAAAAAAACCTCATCTTTCAGTTCACCGACAACTCCACTGACCAATAGCCACTGCACAAATTGTATGCCCAATTTTAGGATTTTTTGTATTGATTTGAAATGATTTTCTGAATCTCTCTGCTCATCACTTAATAAGAAAGCTGTTAAAATTACTGTGTTGATGGAAAAATATTGACTTTGATGTAAGGGTTACCTCCTGTGTATTCTTTGAAGTTGACATTTTATGTGTAATTTTCCATTTAAGTTATTTTTTATTTTAATTTATTTATGATTTATTTATTTAAGAAAATGGAAAAAAAGAAAAGATGTTTAACTTTTTATTTATTTGTTTTTGTTCTGTTTATCTTTCATTTTTATTATTCTTTATATATTTATTGTTTTGTATTCTGGTTGTGTATGTAATTTATTGCTATGACTGTATACCCTGTGAATGTTATATCTTCAATAAAGAAAAAAAAAAAAGGAATCACTAGCAGAAACTCAACAAAAAAAAAAACAACTGCACAAAACAAATCCCAGCAGGGTCCGTCACTTTTTTTGGGTCCCCTTGAAACATTTCCGTTGTGGTCCGTGCTATTTGCAGCGCGTTTCTTCATTTGCGTGTGTTGTGAGGATTTGCAGCGCGTGTGTTGTCAAACTGATGAAGATGTTTTCTTAATTTGCTGGTGTTTTTTCAATTTGCATGTGTTTTCTTAAGTTGCAGCGCGTTCAGCTCTCTCGGCCACCGTAGGAAATGGCATAATAGGGGCACTTTAAGAATGTCTTGCTGGTTTTGTGTTCAAAGCCTGGTTTGTCTGTGTGCACATTGCAGGTGTGAGATCGACTTGTCTGGGTTGCCGTTGAATGAATCCACACTGTTTACCCATGAGCTGGACCCGGGCCGAGGCAGGGTGGTGTTCCTCGTCACTCCCACTCCCTGCACTGGAGCTTCCATCACGGATCTCGTCGCTCCTCCACTGGAAGAGCCTCATGAGAGAGACAACATGCTGGTTAAATATGTGTGTTAAACTGATTACTCTACCACAGTACTTCCTTATGCATGCTACAGAGTGCATACTGCATACTTTGGCATTTTAAAAAAAGAACGTGAAAAAGAATGTTTAAATGTCATACTATGGCATCTAAAAGAAAAAGAACATGTATAAAATAATAGTAAGCAATAACAATATGCAGTCCTGATCTCTCCTTTATTTTTTTTTTCTCGGCAGAGTTTCAAGAACTCCCTGAAGGATTTGAGAGATGTTGGTTTTCTTCAGGTTAAAGTGATCAAGGCCACTGACCTCATGGCTGCTGATCTAAATGGTATTATTTATTATTTGTTGATTACACAAAGAGTCTTTTTTTAGTCGTGAGCAAGGGTGTGAGCATCAACAACCACGTTCACTGGATCTTCTGTATATGTGTTTAGGAAAGAGTGACCCATTTTGTGTTCTGGAATTGGGAAACAACCGGCTGCAGACCCACACCATATACAAGACCCTCAACCCTGAGTGGAATAAAGTCTTTACATTGTCAGTATCAAGATTTATTAATGTACTCTACCATTCCATACTTTACCATACCTTATGGTCAGTAAGATTAACATTAATTAATAAAGTTGATACTTTTATTGGATGCAAGGATACATTAAATTGATCAAAAGTCACAGTAAAGACATTTATAATGTAAAATTTTTTATTTAAAATAAACACTGCTCTTTTGAAATATGTGTGCATCAAAAAATCCTTAAAAAAATGTATTACCGGATCCAGAAAAACTTTTCAACTATGATAATTATATGATTTCTTGAGCAACAAATCAGCATATTAGAATGATTTCTGAAGGCTCATGTGACACTGAAGACTAAAAATTGGCTTTACCATCACATGAATAAAAGTACATTTTAAAATCTATTGAAATAGAAAACTGTTATTTTAAATTGCAATTATTCACAGTATTACGGTTTTTGTGAGCATAAGAGACTTTCAAAAACATTAAACAATCTTACAAACCACAAACTTTTAAACAGTATTCTATATATTATTTTGTATTATCAAATTAATAGTGACATTTATTCCAATTCTCTTGTTGACCAGCCCAGTAAAAGACATTCATGAGGTTCTGGAAGTGACTGTGTTTGATGAGGATGGAGACAAAGCCCCAGATTTCTTGGGGAAGGTGGCCCTTCCTTTACTCTCGGTAAGTGCAGAACATTGACATAATTTGTGACCCTGGACCACAAAACCAGTCATAAGGGTAAATGTTTCGAAATTGAGATTTATACATCAGATAGGACAGAACAAGGACAGTTAGGATAGGACAATATTTGGCCGAGATACAACTATTTGAATATCTGGAATCTGAGGGAGCAAAAAAATCTAAATATTGAGAAAATCGCCTTTAAAGTTGTCCAAATGAAGTTTGTAGCAATGCATATTACTAATCAAAAATTAAGTTTTGATATATTTATAGTAAATTTACAAAATATGGTAAAAACAAAATTCCACTGTAAATCACTTTGAGTCAAATATCACCTCGTAATGGGAAGGCAAATTTTTGATCAAATTTTGGATTATTGATTAGAAGGTGCTCCTAAATTTTTGTCTGTGCTCCTACATTTTTTAAGTTAGGAGCACAAGTGCTCCTAAAAAGAAAAATAAGCGTAGAGCCCTGCTTACCATAATCGCAGCTTCAGCTTTCAAAGTAAATATCAAGACAGTTAATAATGCGGTTAGTTTTACCATCAGTTCAAGCCCGAAAAGGGCAACAAGAGTCGCATGACAGACAGTGATGATGCAGTACACAAGCCACGGTTAAGACAGCTGACGTGCTATGATTTCTGACCCTGTTTTTTTTAGAAATAGCCTTTGTGCACAGCCAGCCTTGTGCTCTTTGTCGTCCATAAAATGCGTTGCACAAATTCGAACATCTGGGTTGTGCTGTTCTGTTGTAAATAAATCTTAACCAATGATTACTAATTGCATCTACTTCTGGAAGGCCAAATAAAGTGGTTTTGCTTTCGCACTGAAACACACAGCGTCTCCCTGACATGGCTGCATCAACACTACTGCTGTTCCTGAAACCACGCCTTCTTTCTTTGCGTGCACATTTGGGCGGCATTATGCTAATATTTCCGCATAGGGACATAGAGATGTGGGGGCGTGTTAGAACGAGCCGTTTTAGGTAGGCGTGGTTGACTCTTAACTTTTATAAAGAATATCTCTTTGGATTTGAGACTTTAGTCTTTGCAACTTTACAGATCTTCTTTATGCACCAAGAGCTTGTAACACTCCAAAGAGAAAGGAAAACTTGAAATCGCATTATATGACCCCTTTAATATCCTAATGATTTTTGGCATAAAAGAAAAATCAATAATTTTGACCCATTAATTTTAGAGCAATGGTGTTGAATTGGAATGAATATGTGTGAATGTTGTTCAATGGTTTTTTATTTATTACTACAGATACGTAATGGTCAGCAGGTTGCTTGTCCTCTGAGGAAAGAGAATTTGGGAGGACTGTCTAAAGGAACCATAGTACTGGAGCTGGAAGTCATTTTCAATTCTGTGAGTCTTGACTGATAATAACAACAAAGAGATTACACCTTTATTCAATAGTTCAGTATGATCAGCCAAGCAGAATATGAAACGGCCAAGTCACATTTATTCATACAGCACTTTATACAGTTTAGATTGCTTCACGTTCACATACATACTGTATATAAATATCATATATTAAAATCCGTCAGTTATGAACCAATTTGATTTCAGCTATTAAAGCAGCTCTACAGAAGATAATAGTGCCATTATTTAGCTAAAAAATACTGCGCTCAGATACATTTTCAGCACCTGATGTATATTCTTGTATGTACTGTATCCGTAAAATAGTTCATATGCTCAGAGACTGTATATTTAATAGTTTGAATTGTTCAATGCCTTGGCCAGATCAAAGCAAGCATCAGGACCTTCACACCTAGAGAACAGAAGTTTATGGAGGACAATGCCAAGTTTTCTAAGAAGGTATGACGTTCAGAAATATTATAGCATCAGTAGAGTATAGTATAAGTTGGGTAACATCCACACATAAATGTGTCAATGTATGAGCTGCTAACTATCTAACAACCACCAGGTTCTTGCCAGGAATGTTCTTCGCGTGAGGAACCTTTATCGTGCTGTGTGCCATGCCAACCAGTTCATCAAGAGCTGTTTCCAGTGGGATTGCATTATTATGCTGTTACATTATGATTGTATATTCAGTGGCATAAAATGGTTTTTAAAATTACAATAATATCACTTATCGCAGTTATTTCTGGGGCAATATATCGCACAACAAAAAGTTGTTATCGTGACAGGCCTAGCCGCTACAATTAAAAACTGAACGCGGCTGCTCCATTCAGCGTGCCGAACGACAGTCGCATCACAGATCAGATTTCATTTATCCAGTGA
>NW_015506040.1:315109-315778 GCF_001515645.1 Sinocyclocheilus grahami | reverse complement strand
AAGTTATTTGTTATTTTATATTAGGCATAGCCTGCCCTATAGCATGGTGCATTTTTATTTGTTTTGTTAAAAAAAGTTCTATGTTTTATATATATATATATACGCTAAAGTGAGTTTGACGTTGTATTTTGTTGTTGCATTCAAGCAATTGACGCCGAACTGCCACTAATTCGAAAGTGAAAGTAAAATGTGCACAGCGCTTTTAAGCTATTTAAAAGCGAAGGAAAGCAAGGAAAAGAGGCGAAATTCAAAAGAACTAAAAATTAACAATTGCTTTATGCCGAATTGCCGCTATTTGAAAGTGAAAGTAAAATGTGCACGCAGCTTTTACAAGCTATTTAAAAGCGAAGGAAAGTGAGGAAAAGAGGGAACGCCCCCGCGGTGATACCGGTATTACCGGTGTTGTCACACATCGATTAACCGGTGGGAAAATTTCCTCACCATCACAACCCTAATAAGCACAGTTTGCATATTTATGATAAGTATTGTTACCTCAGATATAATTGAATGGCTTTGTTTTAAGACCTTGTTAAAGGGGTCATATGATGCGATTTAAATGTTTCCTTTCTCTTTGGAGTGTTACAAGCTCTTGGTGCATAAAGAAGATCTGTAAAGTTGCAAAGGCTAAAGTCTCAAATCCAAAGAGATATTCTTTATAAAAGTTAAGAG
>NW_015506040.1:302977-315011 GCF_001515645.1 Sinocyclocheilus grahami | reverse complement strand
GGCTTTCCCCGTGGACAAAGCGGAGTCCAGCCCGGGGTCGTCACATGTGGTTGCCGCAAGCCCGCCGGACGCTCCTTCGTCGAATCCACCACCTCTGCTCACTCTAGCCCTCCGGCCGTTCCTCACTTTTCCCCCATGCCTCTGCTCACTCTAGCCCGCCGGCCGTTCCTCACTTTATTCCCCCGGCCTCTGCTCACTCTAGGCCGCCGTGTGTGATGCTGTGTTTCGTTGTGAAAGCGAAACTACTTTGTTTGGCATTCCAAAAATGGACACGTTATGGGGTAAGATAACAGCTGTGTTACTCTCAAACAATGAGAAATGTGTGAGAAATCTCTTTTTAAATCAGTAAAACCATTGAACAAATGAAGCACATTTATGACAAATATTGAAGTTCCTTGAAGTTCTGGGTTATCAGTAAAGATTGGTCATAGTTATGCTCTTTTTTTAGGTATACATAAATTTACAAAGAAACTGCGCAATCCATATGCCATTGAAAACAGTGAGGTGATGGATTTCCTCTCCAGAGTGCCTTCAGATGTTCAAATGGTAATTACTACAAATAAGCTTCTTTTTTTTTTATCCTGTAATGTAATAATGTTTTGTGTATGAATGAGGCTATTGGCTAATAATGTATACAATTAATTTAATTTAAAATGTATGAATATGCCATTGAAAACAGTGAGGTGATGGATTTCCTCTCCAGAGTGCCTTCAGATGTTCAAATGGTAATTACTACAAATAAGCTTTTTTTTTTTTATCCTGTAATGTAATAATGTTTTGTGTATGAATGAGGCTATTGGCTAATAATGTATACAATTTATTTAATTTAAAATGTATGGTATAATTAAAAATAATACAATTTTACCAAATTATACCAATATAATTTATAATATACAGTATAATTTAAAGTTTAGCAAACTAATTCATATGTAACTGTCCATTTTTAAAACAAGGTTGTACACCTAAAGAATTGAAGTCCTTTTATTCTACATACTATTATTCAACACAATAATGAACACCTCTCTCACTCACCTCAGATTTTGCATTGCGGTTGTTTAAGAGCCGGTGAAGTTTAACAAAAAAATATGTATGCATAAATCATTTCAAATGTCTGCAATTAGATGACTGAATGCACTGCCTTTTCTCAATTTGCTTATTTGTCTGGAAGCTTAGTAAAAAATAACTATACTGAAATGCATTTGAAATACATTTATTTCATGCTAAGTATACTTCAAATACATTTACATGCGTATGTACTCGATAAAAAATACCCTGCAATTGTACTTTTGGTATACTAAACTGGTATGCTTAAAATCTAATCATTTGGAACAACTAATAATTGTGCGGACGTAGTGCTGAAGTCCAACTAAAGATATACTGAAGTATATTTGATTATGCTAAAGTGGAACTATTGCAAATATAGGTACACTTTAAATATCTTGCATTTAAAGACTGATATTATTCAAACATCATACAATCCTCATCAATAGTGACATTAAAACACATTTTAGGCTTAATATTAAGAAATGTGCGTAGTGCACAAGTAGTACTCCAAATATAGTTTAATGCTAATTTTAATATCTTGAGCGATGTGTCAGTAAATATGTTAATAGGTTTGAACTATACTTAGTATGACAAATGTATTTTACATATATGACTTTTTTTACTAGGGTTCTCATGTCTTGAATTCTTCTTATTTTTTCAGGCACAGTACACTGAATTGAGCAGCTGTAGTTTCCACAGTCCTAACAGGAGAAGAAAAGCATCCCCTTAGACACTAGAATGAGAAACGCTGGTCTCCTGAGAACATTCTGTGTGAAGAGCCTTTGAAGGTGCCAAGACTCGACGGCCAGGGAATTATTTCAACATGGATTTAAGCAGTTGATCTGCTTATTTTATTTGAGCGAACTGAAATCATCCCCCCCAGATGGTCCGGTTTTCACTGCTGGGTTGTGCTGAAGCACCTTGCTTAATAACACAGACACATATTAACACTAACAGCAGCATTGAGGGATGAAGAAATGTGACTAAGATAAACTGAATGGTTAAAGTGTAGGATACACCGCAGTGGGCCTTAAACATCCATCTATAGATGCAGTGCCTGAACGACACATTGTGTACAGTATGAGTGCAATACTTTGCTGTTTTATACTTGATGCATTTCTTAATTTTGTCTTATCAGACTTGTAAAAATATGTTTTGTAAAGTCACATTCTGTACAAGCTTATTTTTGTTGAACTGAACTTATATTGTAACATAGCATTTTCCAAATGTGGTTTAATTTTCTTTTGTTTTTATTTTATACACACATTGATTTTGAAGTCTTTTTAATCTATTATTTGCATTTTAATTATTGCTGAAAAATGTAAGATGCGTGAAATTGAATACATTTTAAAGTCCCTTTGACAAACTCTAGGTGTAAAAAACTAATTTTAACTACATTCTCCTGTCAAAGTTTGCCTTTTGTGCAATATAAGGTTCTAGACATGGTTTTATTGTTTAAAAGTGGTAATTGTAGATAAAAAAAAAAAAATGCAAGTGCACTTCTGATTTGTATTTTACAGATTTTTACCGATTGACTTGCTCACATGAACATTATGAATATCACAGATGTTTTTGTACTCTTTGGTATTCCGTTTTGTAACATGGTCATTTCACAGTAAACATTTACTACATTTGATGACAGATGTGTTTGTGTTCTTATGAAACCGAATAAACACAATCACTGCGAAATTAGTTACATAAATGCAGATCTACAAGGAAGAATGTATAAAGCAATATAACCCTTCAGATTCTTTACACAATGGTTGTTTGAGAATATTCAACCACATAGTGGCAGTGTTTTCCTTTAATGGGATCCCATCCTGCAGTTCATCCACTGCACAGCTGATCTGTCTAACCATTCAAGAAAAACATAAAAGGGATAATTCACCCAAAAATGAAAATCATGCTAAAAGGATGGCATATTTTTGCAGACCAAAACCCAGAAACTCTGGAACTTCAGTTCAGTTGTCCCAGTCATTTCATGTTTTACTCTACAACATAAAATACAGTAACTCATCTACTCAATCTGCTTTTACAGCTTCATTGTATTTATAAATCACTCTTGAAAACTGTTCTGACTCAAAATATCAGGCAATGTGTGTTTTAGATTTTTTAAAAAAACCAAGAAAAACAGAAGCTTAATGGTGATGTGACTGTGTTGTACTTTTGTTTAAAGTTGGGGTAAGTGATTCCAATGTTGATATTTCAAATCACCAAAACAAACACGCCCCTACCCCAAAAGAAACACGCCCCCATTTTGATAGCTCCGCCCCATACATACGTACGCAACGATTAGTTCTGTGAAACAAAGAAAAACCAATGTTACACCGTGTCTACACCGGACGCGAGCGGCCCAACAAAATATACTATAGAACTACTACTGTATATATAAAATACTATAGAACTCATAATCAGTGATGCTGTCTGCACTGGATGCCGTGCGACGCGGCACGACAAATCCCCAACGGAACTGCGGCGTTCTATTTATGACGTGTTGACAAATTTCAAATGATTTTCAACGGTCGCTTTATCGCGTCCAGTGTAGACAGACTAGCTGTCGCGTCCGGTGTAGACACGGTGTTACTCACCTATCAAGAAGAAACAAAGCAACCTTGGAGTCCGATCGCAGGGCTTCCGCTCCTTGAGTTCTCTCCATCGCTGGAAAGCTGATCCGATATTTACACGGGTCCTACTTCTTGCCTGATTGTAAGCCTACTTTTGTTCCACAGACGGTTTCCTCTTTTGTTATTTTTTAATCCGCCATCTCTATCTTTCTGTCATCGCTCGACTCGCTAATGTCCGTCCCGTGCACTGAGCGCTCTCTCCTCCGCATCATGAGTAGACACACCTCTTACTGCTGATTGGATACAAGTTTGTTTTGGTACTCGGCCCGACTCAGTTTTCTAAAGCATTTTTGAAAAATACATACCCCACCTTTAAAGCCTAAGCTTATTACTTCTTCTCATTGTATTTAGGTTTTGAAATTCATAAAAGTTGTTTATTTATTAAGATTATAATGAACAAAATCCTATGGGTTCTTGTTGAGAGAACCAAGTTGATATAACATCCGGGTTGGTCTACAAAACTGTCATTCCAGGCAGTTACTCGTGTCAAAATATCTTTTGTATTCCACAGAAATGAGAATGACTTACAGGTTTAAAACAACATAAGGATGAGTAAATGACAGACTTTTCATTTTGGGGTGAACTAGAATGCACTGAATTTCAACAGCAGGTTAACTCCCATAGTTTGAAATCCTGAAAGTAGATCTTACACCTCTAGAGAAATACACAGAATACTTTTCTAAACCAGCTCACGGAATCACATTTTCAGTGAAAATCTGGCTCTTAACACCATGTAATTGGCCCGTCTCTTAACTATTTTGGGTTTGAACACTCCCACCGTGTTTGGATAATGAGAGGGCTTCTGTGAAAGAGCTGAAGAGCCAAGAACGAAAGTCTGAAATATCATTCCTCCACCACCCTTAATTAGTTCCTGTTAGCATTTCGCCATTAGCAGAGGAATAAATGTCACGTCTGACCACAAAGATGAAGCCCCATGTATCATCAAAAGATCAAAATTAGATAAACGACAACAAGATCATAACTATCATGCCTCTAGAGTCTAGACACACTCTAGTTCAGCCTGAGCAGAACACGACTAATCATGGGAGGAACAGCAACTCTAGACGGGCTGGAAGTCAATAGTTTGATTCAATTTTCCATCTTTCTTCCTATGATTAACACTGTAAAGCCCGACATGAAATAAGTCAGAATTTTCAGAAACGGGAGAGTTTGTTAACTCTTTAGAGAAAATATATATTTTTAAATCCCTCCAAAAAAAGTTGCATGTTTTTGAGTATCACATTTGATACATCAGACTTCTATGACTCATTTAATGTAATTTAGGAAAATATACTTGCCGACAAAAAACATTTATTCAAAGACCCAAACGGAGCAAAAATATGCAATTTGGTGCAGTTGCTTATATTTATATGGGCAGCTAGTAAGATGAAATTCTGATGGCTTATAAATGTAAATCAATAAGAACTTTACAAGCTAACTGTATACATTTATTAATATGCATTTTAATATCAGTTATCACTTCCCAATAATATGGCTTCGATGATTTAAATGCTTCGCTTTATGATCAACGTATGTTTTTATTATGGGGGCAAAACAATGCTATTCAATTCAGTGATTGAGAGATGAACAAACTCAAAAGCCTGTTTTAACAATTTATGTAAATAAAGTATGGATAATCAAATTCAAATTTGCTTCAGTATAGGTGTTCATCTTGAAATATTAAAAGTATTTTTATGTTTACTTCAAAAAGATCAGTAAAGATTTTGCAGCAAAAGGACATGCATGACCATTTTTACTAAATTGATATACTAAAAATCCATGTACTTGCTAAAACGATCAATCAGACGGCAGAAGGCATGTAGTAGATTGTGTATAGTATATATGGCATATAGTAGCTTTGTTCCCGCTGTTTTAAAGGTGTTAAATAAGCTGTAGGATGGGGAAGTCTTGGAGAATTTATATCATGTATCATATTTTTGTTATCTGTTGTGTTATATTTTTAAATGTGTTTTTTTTTAAATTTGTGTTATGGATGGTTGTCACTGTCATTTTACTGCAAGACAAATTTACCTGCGGGTATGAATAAAGTAACCTAACAGAAGTTTTGATCATGTTGATAATTTAGATGAAATTTGCGTAACAAATGCAGGTTTAGACTTAACCCTGTAAAGTCTCATCATGAGACTTTATAGGGTTACGTTTAACCTCCATTTATGTGTAGATGTAAGAGAGTCAACCTAATGTGAACAACAATAGCAATTGAAGTTGTGGATTGGCATAGCAAAATATCTGAGGTGGCGTTTTCTTGCTCTATGTCTCTCAAGTCAGACAAGTTATGGCATTGAAAGTAAAACACGAACTAGGGAAAGATTCCATTTGCTGTCTGCATATGAAGGGAGCTCCAAAGCGGACCCTGAAGAGCCCAGAAACAGCCTCCTTTCTCCCATTTCCTCACAAGACACACTGGGTAGCAGATGGGGCTTCATTCCCCGAGGAGGCAGTGAAGGGGGGAGAGGAGAGGATGATGGGGGAAAGGAGGGGTCCAAACACCTACAGCATTCCCCTCTCCTCTGCCTTTCTCCAAGCTAAAGGAATCTAGGCCAGACACACAGAAGAAAGAGAGAGTGAAGTGGACAAGGCCTTTTCAGGGCATTGTGGGAATAAAGGTATTACGCCAGAGGCTGACGGATCTTTCCGGGTCGACATAAGACAGTGATCCAGATCTAATCGAATTTGACAATCAGTAATTCTATAGAACTCTACCTGAAAACTGTACCAACTGATGAAGCAGAGCAGTATAAATGAAAGTAGGATATATATACACAGTAAATATGTACTACTTTACCTGCATATATAACAGTATTTTTGCTTAGGACATATATACATACATATACACACACACATATATATATATATAATATATACACACACACACACGGGATAGTTCACCCAAAAATGAAAATTCGGTCATTAATTACTCACCCTCATGTCATTCTAAACCCATAAGACCTTCGTTCATCTTCAGAACACAAATGAAGATATTTTTGATGCATTCCGAGAGCTCTCTGACCCTCCATAGATAGCAAGGATCCTAGCATGATCAAGGCTCAGAAACATAGCAAGGAGACCAGTAAAATAATCCATGTGACTATCTGAGAGTTGTCCCCCCCTAAAAGTATTATTAAAAACCACGCTGTGCATTGTAAATAAAAATGTTTTATACTTTAAATAATTGTGCAAGTAGTAAAACACCACCAACGGGGCAAAAATGCGTTTCAAGTTTAGAAACATTTTGAGTCTCCCCCTCCCTTGCCTCACAGTGCTTTGGTCCAAATGTCTGCTTTCCTCTTTTACATCACCTACAAACACACACACACACACACACACAAGTCCAGTAGAGAGAACGAAGTCAATAGTTGTGGAACTCCAAGGGTGTCAAGGCTATTTTATTCACTTAAACATTGGATAAAGTGATTATTTTCTCTTTAATACAGATGATGCCAATGTATTTTTCGATGAGTCCGCTATGTTAGCAATAATAATTTTACCTGCTTGAGGGAAAGGGTTGCCAGGTTTTCATAACAAAACCCGCCCAATTGCTACTCAAAACTAGCCCAAACCATCCGCGTTTCTAGGGGGTCCCCCGGTAAAAATCGCGTTCTGGGGGATAAAATAAACTTCACTGGGGTCGCTTCAACTAGCGGAATTGAAAACAACCCGTGGCAACAGTGATAAAGTAGCCCAATTCCACAGGAAAACTGCGGACTTGACAACACTGTGATGGATAGTAACGTCTACAACAGACACGAGCGCTGTCTCGGCGCAACTACAACAGCTTGAAGTTGTCTAATTTGGCACAGTCTCCCTGCTGCACTAATAGTAGTAAATCATTCCTCAGTGTATACATATCCTTACAAGTACAATTTTAGCTGTATTATTTGTGTCCCCTTCAAAAATTGCTCTTGAGAAATTGTGTTTATTGCGCCCCCCCCCCCAACTGTTAAACGAATTTACACCCCTGGGTATGTGATACTCTCCAAAAAGGCGCTATATAGGGTGACGCAGAGGAGAAGAATTGTTGAATAAAGTCGTTATTTTGTTTTTCTTTGCGCACAAAAAGTATTCTTTTAGCTTCATAAAATTATGGTTGAACCCCTGATGTCACATGGATTATTTTACCGGTCTCCTTGCTATGTTTCTGAGCCTTGACCGTGGTAGAATCCTTGCTTTCTATGGAGGGTCAGAGAGCTCTCGGAATGCATCAAATGAATGCAGGTACATTCATTCATTGCACATATTTTCAACATGCACTCTGAAAGTGACCAAAATGGTATATCCTCTTATACTGAATCCTGTAGATGAGGAGGCTACAGTAATTCGTAGGGAGATACATTTACATCGGGAGAGGATTATTTTGAGTTTTTTTGCCATCATGCACATTTATTTGAGCCATTTTAAATGGTAGTTTTCAACATGATGCAGAGCACAATAGTAAGGCTGCTGTATGCAGAGCGGTAAGGAAAGTGTGTCTCGCTCTCACGCTCTTTCTTATAATATTTGTGTAGTTTTCGGAGCACAAACCCATCGAAAATGAAGCCGATTACTGTATGAATTGGAAGGATGCCAGACGGAAGGGTAGTTCGAGATATATGACGTAACCGCCACCACAGCTGTTAAATTTATTTGGTCATCTTTATTTCCTACAAATACAAAAGCAACAGTTATTCTTTTTCCTGTTGGATTTTAATATTCTTCCAACACTTGGTATTGTGGAAATGTCCTCTTCATCTATTCTTCATTATTTTTGCGAGCCTTCTTGCTGTTGGCTGAGTATAAGTCAAATGTTAATTTAATTACTCTAAGAAATGCAAGAGAACATTTAACTATGTGGAAAAAGCTGCTGCACATTGAAATAGACACTGAATGATATTTAATATGTCAAATGCTTGTAAAGTAATTTCTGTCATGACAACTCTCTGAGGGATTGGCATGGTAATGTACATGACAATGTTAATGCATTTGGTCTTGGCGGAAGAGATCTGCTACGCTGCTGCTGTGGCAGAGCAAGTACAGAGACTTGCTACTGCCAATACATCCACAACATGCTGCTGTGAGCATGTAAGAAATATTGCTGCTGCAACTATAACATGCATGAAATAACCCCATATGGCATACGTGAATCACCTCGTACCAGATCTATACAGGTGGAGCTGGGGAAGATGGAGGGTTTCTGAAGCAAGCATCAGTTATTTCATAGTATTTCAAGCCATAGGCGGAATAGTATTTCATAGTATTTCAAGCCATAGGGGGCTGGGGGGACAGGATCCCCCCTATCTGAGGGTTGTCCCCCCTAAAATTATGATTAAAAACCACGCTGTGTATTGTAAATAAAAATGTTTTATACTTTAAATAATTGTGCAAGTAGTAAAACACCACCAACGGGGCAAAAATGCGTTTCAAGTTTAGAAACATTTTGAGTCTCCCCCTCCCTTGCCTCACAGTGCTTTGGTCCAAATGTCTGCTTTCCTCTTTTACATCACCTACAAACACACACACACACACACACACAAGTCCAGTAGAGAGAACGAAGTCAATAGTTGTGGAACTCCAAGGGTGTCAAGGCTATTTTATTCACTTAAACATTGGATAAAGTGATTATTTTCTCTTTAATACAGATGATGCCAATGTATTTTTCGATGAGTCCGCTATGTTAGCAATAATAATTTTACCTGCTTGAGGGAAAGGGTTGCCAGGTTTTCATAACAAAACCCGCCCAATTGCTACTCAAAACTAGCCCAAACCATCCGCGTTTCTAGGGGGTCCCCCGGTAAAAATCGCGTTCTGGGGGATAAAATAAACTTCACTGGGGTCGCTTCAACTAGCGGAATTGAAAACAACCCGTGGCAACAGTGATAAAGTAGCCCAATTCCACAGGAAAACTGCGGACTTGACAACACTGTGATGGATAGTAACGTCTACAACAGACACGAGCGCTGTCTCGGCGCAACTACAACAGCTTGAAGTTGTCTAATTTGGCACAGTCTCCCTGCTGCACTAATAGTAGTAAATCATTCCTCAGTGTATACATATCCTTACAAGTACAATTTTAGCTGTATTATTTGTGTCCCCTTCAAAAATTGCTCTTGAGAAATTGTGTTTATTGCGCCCCCCCCCCCAACTGTTAAACGAATTTACACCCCTGGGTATGTGATACTCTCCAAAAAGGCGCTATATAGGGTGACGCAGAGGAGAAGAATTGTTGAATAAAGTCGTTATTTTGTTTTTCTTTGCGCACAAAAAGTATTCTTTTAGCTTCATAAAATTATGGTTGAACCCCTGATGTCACATGGATTATTTTACCGGTCTCCTTGCTATGTTTCTGAGCCTTGACCGTGGTAGAATCCTTGCTTTCTATGGAGGGTCAGAGAGCTCTCGGAATGCATCAAATGAATGCAGGTACATTCATTCATTGCACATATTTTCAACATGCACTCTGAAAGTGACCAAAATGGTATATCCTCTTATACTGAATCCTGTAGATGAGGAGGCTACAGTAATTCGTAGGGAGATACATTTACATCGGGAGAGGATTATTTTGAGTTTTTTTGCCATCATGCACATTTATTTGAGCCATTTTAAATGGTAGTTTTCAACATGATGCAGAGCACAATAGTAAGGCTGCTGTATGCAGAGCGGTAAGGAAAGTGTGTCTCGCTCTCACGCTCTTTCTTATAATATTTGTGTAGTTTTCGGAGCACAAACCCATCGAAAATGAAGCCGATTACTGTATGAATTGGAAGGATGCCAGACGGAAGGGTAGTTCGAGATATATGACGTAACCGCCACCACAGCTGTTAAATTTATTTGGTCATCTTTATTTCCTACAAATACAAAAGCAACAGTTATTCTTTTTCCTGTTGGATTTTAATATTCTTCCAACACTTGGAAATGTCGAAATGTCCTCTTCATCTATTCTTCATTATTTTTGCGAGCCTTCTTGCTGTTGGCTGAGTATAAGTCAAATAATTACTCTATTACTCTAAGAAATGCAAGAGAACATTTAACTATGTGGAAAAAGCTGCTGCACATTGAAATAGACACTGAATGATATTTAATATGTCAAATGCTTGTAAAGTAATTTCTGTCATGACAACTCTCTGAGGGATTGGCATGGTAATGTACATGACAATGTTAATGCATTTGGTCTTGGCGGAAGAGATCTGCTACGCTGCTGCTGTGGCAGAGCAAGTACAGAGACTTGCTACTGCCAATACATCCACAACATGCTGCTGTGAGCATGTAAGAAATATTGCTGCTGCAACTATAACATGCATGAAATAACCCCATATGGCATACGTGAATCACCTCGTACCAGATCTATACAGGTGGAGCTGGGGAAGATGGAGGGTTTCTGAAGCAAGCTGCAACTGCTACGGCAAGCACTAGTCATATATTAGTTCAGATTGTGTTAGAACTTTCGGACTACGCCATCTAGAGTTTCATGACAGAACTCTGCATTTCTGTCATGACAACTCTTGGAGGGATTGGCATGGTAATGTACATGACAATATTAATGTATTTGGTCTTGGCGGAATAGATCTGCTATGCTGCCTCGGCAGAGAAAGTATCAAGACTTGCTACTGCCAATACATCCACAACATGCAGCTGGAAGCATGCAAGAAATATTGCTGCTGCAAATATAACATGCATGAAATAACCCCCCACAAAGCAGGAGACATAGAAGGAACAATACAAGCCAAAACACCCCCCAACAAGCAGATCTATCGCCAAGACATATGTACTGCTGCTGCTCCGAAGAGCTATGTGAACTGCATGTATTACTATCTATGTGTGCCTGGGCTACCAGATGGACCGGCTTAATGCTAGTGGCCTATGACTATGTGAGCCTTGGCTACCACGCCGACCGACTTACCAATAGTGGGCTATGGCTATGTGAGCCTTGGCTACCACACCGACCGGCTTAACAATAGTGAGCTATGACTATGTGAGCCTGGGCTACCACGCCGACTGGCTTAACTCTAATTAGACGCGCACTGTGTGTAATGTTTAATTAACTAAATGGATATACGTTGCAATCCGATAGATAAGACCCCAGCACCCACCTGAGCAAATATCATAATTTAGTCATTTGATAACTGCTGTTACTTTCTCCACTTCATCAGTCCCAGCGGCAGCGTAACAGCTTGTTAATTCATGTTCATGCAATGATGAGATGGACAAAGTTAGCCGATGCATGCCATTTTACTCTCTCGTGCAGATAAAAGTTGTCAAAGTTACAGTGCACAAAAACCCCTGGGTGGACTGACCTGAATGAACTGAAATAAAAGCAGAATATAAAATGTTCTTTCTCCGTTTTCTGAATTACACAGCACAGCGAGAGCACA
>NW_015506040.1:278299-299268 GCF_001515645.1 Sinocyclocheilus grahami | reverse complement strand
GCATGTATTACTATCTATGTGTGCCTGGGCTACCAGATGGACCGGCTTAATGCTAGTGGCCTATGACTATGTGAGCCTTGGCTACCACGCCGACCGACTTACCAATAGTGGGCTATGGCTATGTGAGCCTTGGCTACCACACCGACCGGCTTAACAATAGTGAGCTATGACTATGTGAGCCTGGGCTACCATGCCGACTGGCTTAACTCTAATTAGACGCGCACTGTGTGTAATGTTTAATTAACTAAATGGATATACGTTGCAATCCGATAGATAAGACCCCAGCACCCACCTGAGCAAATATCATAATTTAGTCATTTGATAACTGCTGTTACTTTCTCCACTTCATCAGTCCCAGCGGCAGCGTAACAGCTTGTTAATTCATGTTCATGCAATGATGAGATGGACAAAGTTAGCCGATGCATGCCATTTTACTCTCTCGTGCAGATAAAAGTTGTCAAAGTTACAGTGCACAAAAACCCCTGGGTGGACTGACCTGAATGAACTGAAATAAAAGCAGAATATAAAATGTTCTTTCTCCGTTTTCTGAATTACACAGCACAGCGAGAGCACATTTCTCCTTACTACACCACCCATAATGCATTTCACTCTGAACTAACGGTTACAGTAGATAGTGATCTTCAGCATCTCCCTCAACACTGTCATTGATATGACTGCGATAAGCGCGTGCTTCTGATGCTGCGTGCAGCTGAAATCAACCACACACTCAATACAATGAAAACATCGACCTTAGAAAAAACAAACGTGAACACTGGGATAATTGCCGATGTATATGGCGAACCCCTGTTGAATGCATACACAAGAATGCTTAATTTAACCTGTTTCATGTCCCTTACTATCGGCATGTCCTCAGAGCGATTACATATGCTCTAAACTGCGTTTTGCTCCAGCTGTATAAACACAGATGCTAAATGCTGCTGCTAAAATGCTTAATATTCACTCCTGCATACAATGCAAACTGCTAACATGACACAGTTTAAACTTGATTATGGTTGCTAATTTTTTAATTCAATTAGGCAGACTGCGCAATACACACAGCGATATGGATTAGAAGAGCATTCACTTATCTTAGATGTTGATTTTGCTGTTCCGAAGCAAGCTACAACTGCTACGGCAGCACTAGTCATATATTTGAATGTTGAGCAGCGAGCTCATTGGCTACCATTACGGGAGAGAACCAATCAGCTGTGCCATGTGATAATGATGTCATTATGTCAGATTGAGTTAGACCTATCAGACTGCGCCATCTAGAGTTTCATGCCAGAACTCTGTATGTAGCCTACACCCATGAAACTTTTATGCTTAAAGCATTGATTGAATTATGATTAGTTGCTTTTTTTTTCTTTTTCCTGATACAATGAAAATTAATATTACTTCAATAATTTACTGTTCTGCCACTTTTTAGCTTTGATATTATAACAGTGATGAAGAATTAAAGTTACGTATTGACTCGGAAGTATGCAGACGTCTTTTTGTTGGGAGCTGTTGCCATGGTGAATCATAATTTCGGAGCTCCATTGATCATGGCTTTTCATAGTCGTGGTGCACGCGCTAAACTCAGAGTCAACCTACTCAGAGTCGATTGAACTAACTCAATTCAGCTGTTCTGAACCCGAAAACTCAAGAGTTTCCCATCTCAGGGTAAGTCAACTCAGAATTCAAGTTTCAACTCAGAGTTGGTTGAACCTCCTTATTGAAATGGGCCCCAGATACTATTTTGAAAAAGAATTTGGTTACGGTTACTACAAGAAAAACTGATCATGGATCATTAAAACAAAATGACAAACACCAGGAGAATCGCTGGTTGTAAAAACAAAGACATCTGCACAGCTGAATGTGGTTTGAGAAACCAAAGCACAACCAAAACAATGTTCTTCCACAAGATGCATGGCATTTTAAGGCAAAGTTATGTAATGTAGCTTTAGATGTACTTCAGAGCTTACAGTATTTCTCTGGCTCAAAAACAATGCAGAATTTTGAATGAATGAATCCTTATGGACAGAACCATTTATATTTTGTTATAAGACAGTCACCAGAGATGTCAGACATTGCATGCTGTAAAAATCATTTTCTTAGTGTTTTGTCTTGATTTTCAGTAAAAACATGCTGACATCAAGCTACATTTACTTGACATAATGGCATGATTAGAAGTCTTTTTTTTCCAAAGGACAATTCTGACTTATTCAGAATTGTGAGATATAAAGTCAGTATCGCAAGATATAAAGTCAGAATTGCGGGATAAAATCTCTGAATAAAAAGTCTGAATTGTAAGATAAAATGTTACAATTACCTTTTTCAATTCAACGGTAGAGAGGGGAAAAAATGCAAATGCAGAGTGTTAATAAAAATAACAATTGGTCCCTCTGTAAATTCTCTTTGCCACCGTGAAATCTTCTCAGTCTCCCAAAGTGTAAATAGACGGCCGGGAAGTAAGAAAACACACAGTCAAATGTATCCTCAATACTTCAATTTATTCATAGAAATACAGATATTATATAGGCATATGTCGAGGGGAGTTTCACCCTCTTAACCAATGAGGATATGAATAACATACACATATAAGATCTTTGGCCAAGAACATGTGTTTATATAAAATGGCCACATGTACAGAAAAACATGGACATATTAGGAATAGTCTTTTGCGAAGAATGCTGAACTGTCTTCAGAGTTTCTCTCGAACTCCTTTACCCTTGTAGTCCTAACATTCATGTCCTTATTGGGGCAATTAAACCAAGAAAACTAATGTATACATTTAAGCATGCATACCTCGCATATGAGTAAGAGATATTTAAGACTTAATACAAGAGAGAGAAATGGATACAGGAGGGGGAATAAGAGAGAGGGGAAAAAAGGAGGGGTGAGGCATATCTGGAACATTCTAACAGTTGCCTGCTGGATGTAAAGAGAGCCATATAGAAAATGTTTGGGTTTAATGTTTAAAGAAGGATGTTGAAGAATGTTGTGAAATATTATTACAATTTAAAATCTACAATTTAAATTTTCTATTTGAATATATTTTAAAATGTAATTTATTCCTGTGATGCAATGCTGAATTTTCTTCAGTGTCACATGATCCTTCAGAAATCACTTTAATATGCTGATTTGCTGCTCATGAAATATTACTGGTTATTAACAATGTTGAAAGCAACTGTGCTGTTTAATTTAGTGGAAACCATGATGAGTTTTTTTTCTGATTATTTGAAATAGAAGTCTTTAGTAACACAATAAATAGCTTTACTCTCACTTTGGATCAATTTAATACATCCATGCTTATATCGCAAAATAGCTCAGAAAAGTGAATTTAGTTCTGGGAAAAGCTCTAGAATCTTTTGTTTGCTGATGCCACTTGTTTTTATGTTTTGTTACCAATTGCATTGAAATTCAGACATTTTTGTGTGACTCTAGTGCCTAAAAATGTTTATAGTATAGGCTACATATATTTAGCATTTTTCAAAATTCTAAATATTCCTTCATTACAATAAAAGTCACCACATCAACTTGCACAGGGCATAAACAGTTTCCTTTTCTGTAATCAATACTAGAGACAATAGTTAAAGGGATCATATGCACAAAACATTATTACATTACAGGATTTTTAAAAAAAGCTTATTTGTGGTAATTACCATTTGAACATCTGAAGGCACTCTGGAGAGGAAATCCATCACCTCACTGTTTTCAATGGCATATGGATCGCGCAGTTTCTTTGTAAATTTATGTATACCTAAAAAAAGAGCATAATTATGACCAATCTTTACTGATAATCCAGAACTTCAAGGAACTTCAATATTTGTCATAAATGTGCTTCATTTGTTCAATGGTTTTACTGATTTAAAAAGAGATTTCTCACACATTTCTCATTGTTTGAGAGTAACACAGCTGTTATCTTACCCCATAATAAAATAATGTAGCGTACTGGAATAAAGTAAGTGATCACTGTAGCCATGATGAGAACCAGGAAGGCCAGATTAGACAAGAACGACACTGACCAGTTGAATGTACTGGGGAGAAAAAAAGATAAATGTTGTATATGGTGTATCAATGCTAACGTGCATGCATTCTTTTGAATATTTGTACTTTCTGAATGCTAGTTTACTGACTAGCAACAGATATATCAGGAAGTGGCTAATATTTGACTCTTCTGATTATTGCTGTTGCACACAATAGTTGTGTGCTTTAACTGTTTAACAGAAGTTCAGTTTCAAAATATACAGACAATGGATAACGTACAATTTCAGTCGTTACAAATCATTCAACATTGAGTAAATACTGTAAAAAAGCTTCTTGTTGCTTTGATTAAATCTTACTAACTTATACATATATATATATATATACACACACACACTATCATTCAAAAGTTTACCATTTCATATTCAAACCAGACAATCGCTTGCTTTTTTATGATTATAACTAAACCAATTTAAGGGTTAAAATCAATGAAACACTTCTGCATTGTGTCCCATTCCAAACTAAACCCCGGCTCTAAAATTCCAAACAGCCAAGACGCCATACGAACCTGTAAGGAGCGCAGGATCCGCTTCAGCCCCTCGTAGTCTTTATCTGTGAGTGGAGTCAAGACCGTCATGGCATCCTCTGTAGACTGGCACTGCGGGCACACATACTCGTCGATATGTGTGGCTTCGCTCTGTAGGATGCCCACGCAGCGCCCGTGGTACCAGTTCTGACAGCGATCGCAACCGATGTAGAACCTGAAGAAGCAGCAGGCACGAACATATCAGAAAACATGCTTCTACATGCAGCTTTTGAAACAGATGTGATGAAACTGCAGGTATGTGGTTACTGGGACTCGTCGTATGGAGTTCTGCAGATGCAGTAGAGCTCCTCTGTGCTTCCCTCCTGAGCTCGTTTACATTCTGAACAGATGTAGTCGTCCATCTTCTTGGCCTCTTTCTCGGTGATGCCCACACACTCTCCATGATACCAGTTAGAGCAGAGGTCACAACCAATGTAGAACCTGCATCAACAGCGTACCAACATTAGATTCATCTCACATCCAACTGATTTTCATATATATCATGTCTTTCATGAAAAACCATATTCGTATTTTTACAGCTTCAGTAGCATGATTTACATTTAAATGTATGCATTCTGCCAAATGCTCAACTGTTTGAGCTTCAGAAGCAAATTACACCGAAGTGTACTGGTTTACCAAAATTGTGAATTTAAAGTGAATTATCTTGTGAAGTATGCAAGAATTATGATGTTTAACAGTTTTTCACTGTGTTCGAACAAGTCTTGTACCAACTGGAAATTATTTTCAAAATTAAAAAAAAAAACGGAAAAAATATTTCTAGCACAATTTTTTTCCTAATCCAAACACAAAAGTATAAAATATCCACAAAAAATTCACACCAGACTTAATCTGAAAAAGTTGGGATGCAAAAAATAGTTTTACATTACATTGAGTTTTTCGGCAAAAATAGGTATATTGTATCCTTTTTAAAATCTTAGTTTATGTGCATGTTTTAATGCCAAAACACTCAGAATATTAAAATATAATAACATGTTTAAATTAAATTTTGTGTCTCTCTCTATTTTCGTCTCGGTGAACGTTTATATTTTTTAAGCCAAAATACTTACTATTATTATTAAATTATTAAAGAAAATAATAAGTAATAACTAAATCTAAATGCAAACAGATAAAAAAAAAAAAACACCTGATCAAATAGGTATATTTAAAATCTTAATGTATGTTTATATTTATATTTTTAATTTAGTGTAATTAAAGAAAAAATATATATATTAGCACCTAACAGATAAAATTATTAGCACCTAACAGATAAAAAACAACAACTGACAAACAGATATATTGTCTCCTTTTAAAATCTTATTATACGTTTATATTTTCAAGCCAAAAATGTTAACTTCTAGTGTAAATATTCAAAATGAAGTGATAAACACAAAACAGAGAAAAGGAATTCCTAACAGAAAAAATAAAAGAAGAAAAAAAATAAAAATAAAATAAAATTGCAGGACAGTAAAGTTGTCATACTTGGACTCATCGTAGGGCGTCTTGCAGATGCAGTATAGCTTGATGTCCCTCTTGCTGTCCTTTGAGGTAGTGGAGATCATCTTTTTGCGTTTGTACTTGGAGGCGTCTCTCTCCTCATCCCGCTTGCGTTTGTGTGAGGAGGAGGGGGACGTGACCGTGGCTGTGTGCGAGGAGACGTGTGCACTGGCGGCCGCAGCAGCTTGTGCAGCTGCAGCCGCAGCCGCAACCTGAGCTTTCTCCTTCTCCCGCCGCAGTTTAATGAGATCGCGCTTCAGCTCCTCCTGCAATGAAAGACAACATGACAATGACTCGACATGCGCAATGTAGCTTCAGCTGTCTCTTTGGCAAGTCTGATGTGGTGTTAATAGAGTGTGTGTGAGTAAAGCCGAGATGTGGGCGTGCAATGAAAGCATTCGTCTCTATTGCCAAATTCCCATAGATCGTCATAAACGAGGAAAAATGGTCATTAATTAGTGTATGCGAACACACTACCTGACAAAATTTGCAGTCAAAAGATTTTTTTCATGTTTTCAAAGGAAGTCTATCATACTCACCTGGTAATAACAGTATTATTCTGAAATATTATATCAATTTAAAATAACATGCTTTAAAATGTAATTTATTCCTGTGATGCAATGCTGAATTTTCTTCAGTGTCACATGATCCTTCAGAAATCACTTTAATATGCTGATTTGCTGCTCATGAAATATTACTGATTATTAACAATGTTGAAAGCAACTGTGCTGTTTAATTTAGTGGAAACCATGATGAGTTTTTTTTCTGATTATTTGAAATAGAAGTCTTTAGTAACACAATAAATAGCTTTACTCTCACTTTGGATCAATTTAATACATCCATGCTTATATCGCAAAATAGCTCAGAAAAGTGAATTTAGTTCTGGGAAAAGCTCTAGAATCTTTTGTTTGCTGATGCCACTTGTTTTTATGTTTTGTTACCAATTGCATTGAAATTCAGACATTTTTGTGTGACTCTAGTGCCTAAAAATGTTTATAGTATAGGCTACATATATTTAGCATTTTTCAAAATTCTAAATATTCCTTCATTACAATAAAAGTCACCACATCAACTTGCACAGGGCATAAACACAGTTTCCTTTTCTGTAATCAATACTAGAGACAATAGTTAAAGGGATCATATGCACAAAACATTATTACATTACAGGATAAAAAAAAAAGAAGCTTATTTGTAGTAATTACCATTTGAACATCTGAAGGCACTCTGGAGAGGAAATCCATCACCTCACTGTTTTCAATGGCATATGGATTGCGCAGTTTCTTTGTAAATTTATGTATACCTAAAAAAAGAGCATAACTATGACCAATCTTTACTGATAACCCAGAACTTCAAGGAACTTCAATATTTGTCATAAATGTGCTTCATTTGTTCAATGGTTTTACTGATTTAAAAAGAGATTTCTCACACATTTCTCATTGTTTGAGAGTAACACAGCTGTTATCTTACCCCATAATAAAATAATGTAGCGTACTGGAATAAAGTAAGTGATCACTGTAGCCATGATGAGAACCAGGAAGGCCAGATTAGACAAGAACGGCACTGACCAGTTGAATGTACTGGGGAGAAAAAAAGAAAAATGTTGTATATGGTGTATCAATGCTAATGTGCATGCATTCTTTTGAATATTTGTACTTTCTGAATGCTAGTTTACTGACTAGCAACAGATATATCAGGAAGTGGCTAATATTTGACTCTTCTGATTATTGTTGTTGCACACAACAGTTGTGTGCTTTAACTGTTTAACAGAAGTTCAGTTTCAAAATATACAAACAATGGATAACGTACAATTTCAGTCGTTACAAATCATTCAACATTGAGTAAATACTGTAAAAAAGCTTCTTGTTGCTTTGATTAAATCTTACTAACTTATACATATATATATATATATACACACACACACTATCATTCAAAAGTTTACCATTTCATAATACTGCTGTTTTTTAATTTAAATAAATTATTTATTAAATAAATTAAATAAACAGTCTTGGGGAACATATCAGACTTCTTTCAGAAACATTCAAAAATCTTACCAACTCCAAACATTTGAACAGTTGTGTATATATTATGCAATTAATAATTTTCTCTTAATATCCATTACAAATTTAGTGTGACGGAAATGTTACGCCCCTCACCATACTGTGATGCCCTGTCCGGCCGGAGCGACGAGACAAAAACATTAAAACCCATTATAAACGAGGCATTTGTTGCATCCGGTGGGGACATAATTATGGATTAAAATGACTTATACTGTCTTTTAACGCGTTGCGTTGCATCGCGGCGCGTAAACATAAAACCATGTCTGCATTTGTGATCGGAGAAACGACAAACAACAAGCCCTAGTCTACACTGCTCAAAACTCGTCAGTGGCAAATTCTTTAAATATGAAAACGTATTTACAGGCTGTGCGTCAGAAGCACCAGACTGTCCTTGCAAAGTTGGAATTGCTCCACTTTATAGAAACAGACACCGGCATTGTAGGCTACTCTCCCAGGATCAGGAAACAGTCCTCGTCCTCCATAAAATGCGCTGCACACATCTGAATATTTGGGTTGAACTGTTCTGGAATAGTGTTGTAAATACAACTTTACCACTGATTTATAGAAGGCCAAACAAATTAGTTTCGCTTTCATAACGAAACAGCGTCTCCACGACATGGCGGCGGCGGCAACAATACTACAGCGAGAATCAAAGTTACGCTTTCTTTCTTTGCGTGAACATTTGGGCGGCGTTATGCAAATCTTCCCACATCGTGACGTAGACATGTGGGGGCGTGTTAGAACGAGCCACTCTAGGAGGGCGTGGTTGACTCTTAACTTTTATAAAGAATATCTCTTTGGATTTGAGACTTTAGTCTTTGCAACTTTACAGATCTTCTTTATGCACCAAGAGCTTGCAACACTCCAAAGAGAAAGGAAAATTTGAAATCGCATCATATGACCCCTTTAAAGGATATTAACCAACAACAGAAAATGGGATGCATGGGAATGCTAACGGATAACTTTCTCCAGGTATTTTAGACCTCCTTGGTTTAAACTAAGGTTATCATCAGAGGTCATTTTATATAGTTAAAGAGAGAGTTCACTCAAAAATGAAAATTCTGTCATATATGGACAAAAATACAGTGAAAGTCAATGGGAACCAAAACTGTTTGGTTTTCGACATCTTTCAAAATATCTTCTTTCATATGCATCAGAAGAAAGAAAGTCATACAGGTTTGGAATGACATGAGGGTAAATAAATGATGAAAGAGTTTTAATTGTTGGTGGACTATTCCTTTAATTCACAGGAGTAACTTCTTTATATATTATCTGCAGTTGCAGTAAGAAATACCTCAATACACATAGGATGCCTTAGAGAGAGTTTTTTTGTGTGTGTCTGCCATGTGACTGTGCCCTCCGGTGTCCTGAGAGGCTGCAAGAATGCAGACGTCTCCCCTGCTGTATGCCTTAATGCCTAGGGGGCACAGGGACACCGGGGCCCCTGGCAGCTGGAGCTGAGAGAGACTCAGATGGGGCCCATCTAAGCAGTCACTCTGGGACAAGAGACAGAGGAGAATCCAGAGAGAGGAGATGAGGGTAAAACACCTTGAGAGGAAACTGGCAGAGAGGAAAAGTCAGAGTATTCCCCAGACACACAGACAAACTTATTTAAAGACAGATGCATTCATGATAGAAATATATGGATGTGCAGTGTATACATGATGTAGATGTATAGAGTGGCCCATATAAAGCAGTGGAGATGGAAAAAAAGTAAAATAAATATATCAAACAAGATGCAGAAAGACTCACCACTTTGTTGTCCTTGTCATTTTCACTTACTTTCAGGCCAAACAAAATGAAACAAAACAAAAAGTGGGAAGACTGGGGTTGTTGAACTTTTGTATGGGGTTGTACTTTATTAGTTTTGTCATTTTATAAGTTATTTAGTACAAGTTAAATGAAACAAAAATTTAAAATGTTGCTTTGGCAACTAGTTAAAATAAAAGATGTTTTTAAAATATTATTTCACTTATTTTTAATATCTTTTATTTGAATCTTTTAGTAACCTATAATAACCCTGCTGTGACCGATTATCGTCATCCAGATTATATTGCACAATGCATCTTACTTGGTCATTTTTGGACATGATAGCCCCCTATCCACATTCAGGCGAATTATACCTTTAAAACATACGCATGGCATTTTAACATGTTTACATTTGTTAACATGTGAGAGATTTGATCAGAAGGTCTTCAGGGAGGAACTGATTTGAGCCCCTTTAGGTCTCTGAGGGAAAGGAAAGAGAAAGACACAAGAGAAATAAGATCCCCAAGGCTGAACGTATTTGTTGTAAAGTCCTAAAGGAATCTGGGTTATCTCCTGGGATGAGCCTATCAACTTAACCTCATTTATAAACACAGGCACAGATGTTCGTTGTACAGTCACATCTACTGGAGAACTGATGGTGGAAATGCAGACACCATTAAATCAATATGAATTAAAATGTAATTCAGTGAATTTGCAGCAAAATGCATACAGAAAATAAATGAGAATGGAACTTAAAAACTGATTTATAAATGGAAAAAATAACATTTTAACATTTAACATTTTTAGCATTGAGTAGCAGTTCCATTTAAATATTTACATCATGAGGGCTTTATGATAGCATAATTTCCCATTTTCTTCCTAAAAGATCAGGATTTATGATAAGAAATGACAAAACTATATCAGTTCTTAATTTATTAACCACTAGAGGGAGGAAAAAGACTTCATTCAATGACACAAAAACAGTAGCCTATGGAAACACATATTTCCTTTTATCTATAAAAAGCAAGAAACTCTTTAAGACAAAAGTCTTTTGAATTCCAACTATCTTTAGGCTAAATACACATTTATGTAAACTCTGCTAGGCATATTGAAGAGGAAAAAAACACATGAAAACAGGTAATTTCAGCTCAGGGTTCAGAACCTGAGACACATAAAATACGCTGGAAAAGGGGAGGAAATTGCAATTGTAAACTGTATTTACTCAACGTGCAGGCAGTGGGTCAGGAGGCCCGGAAATCCTTACATTAACTGGCTTACTAACTTTGACAAATGTTTTTTCTTCACCAAATTATGTGATTGGCTTCTGCAGGGCATCTTATTGGATACGGTTGTTCTGCAGACATGCACTATAAGAGATCTGATATTACAGTATCTCCAATAAGAATCCACTAGAGTCATGTCACTGGAGGTAAACACATGGAGCTGTAGTTTTGCCTTAAGTATTAGATGCCAGGTTGAATTCACTTCACTCATTTGCAGGAAATAATGCACCAAAAGAAGCAGACCAAATAGTTATAAAAATCCTAAAATTAAGACTCAAACCACTGGCGTGCGGTTCATGAGATGCCATTTTCCAATAGGGTTGACAGGAGAATCTATGGTTCACCATATCAAAAGCAGCGGACAGATCCAACAAATTATAATATAATATATATATATATATATATATTTTTTTAAAGAAGTCATTCATTTGATCAAAAATACAGTAAAAACAGTCATATTGTGAAATCTTATTACAATTTTAAAAGTGTTTAATCTATTGTCTTTACTGTGACTTGGAACAATTTAATGCATCATTGCTGAATAAAAGTATTAATTTCTTAATACATTAAAACACTTCATACACATCAAATATAATCCATATGGTAAAATATGATTTCTAGGTTCATCAAACAACAGAACCCCAGAGTTATAATTACTGTCTGAATAGGGCTGAATTTTATCAGACATGAGCAGAACAGATCACATGTGTAAATGAAAAAAGAGAGACAAAAATAATGCATCAGAGGCAGCTGTGTTTAGAACATGTAGAGTTTGTCAAAACATAAAGGACTCATTATTGGCCAGCAATGGGAAATCTGTGATCATCTACAACATAATTGCATGTTTAGAGTACTGTACTGTAGAGTAACTGTATTTCAACACTTACTTGTAGTTCTTTCTGTAGTAAAAGCATTGTATTATCTATCAAAGAATGAAATTCAATTCAAATTCTAAACGAATAGTAATCCTTGTTCCAATAAATAGACACCAGACAAAAATAGGCACAGCTTGTATAAGTACAGGCGTCATCGTATGATTGCTTTAAAAAAAAAAAAAAAATTTTTTTTTAATTGAGTTAAAAGGCTCCGCTTCAGCTGAAGAAATCTGTAGCAGTTCATTCCACCAGGACAGAGGATTTCCTTGACCACCCACAAAAAGCACAGAGTGAAGGAGAAAATCCTTTTTTTAAGTGTGTATTAGGGACAGCCATCAGTCAGTGATTCCTCGATGTCCAGTCTGTGAGGTAGAGCTGCAATACATCAGTCAGTTTGTCAGTCACTGGCATGGCTTCTGATGGAACGGATGCCATGGAGGTTGAGTCCAGGATACCTGCGTTCTCAGGTAGAGATCCTCACCCTCACTTGGGCTCATAGCTCATCGTGGCTCCTGGTAAGGTCTTCACCATAGTTGGTGGCCTGGCTGCCCACAAACATGTTCCAGTTCTCAAGAATCTCTTCTTTGGTCAGCATCTGGTCCTAAAATTATAACATTTCATATGTATGTTTGACTGGTTATATTCCTCATTTGTAAGATGCTTTGGGAAAAAAGCGCCAGCTAAATTCATAAATGTAATGTGTGTTCGCAATAGTGACTAATAGAGTCTTCTACTTGAATCCATGACATTGGCAACTCTGGAATTGATGATAAACATGTTTAACATGCGTGTTCCTGTGACTGAACGTCAGCCAATTTTTCACACAAAACATTAAATTGTCATAAAATTGTTGGTAAAATTAACATTTCTGGTAAAGGTATCTTTAAACAGTTGGAAATCTAGTAAGCTACATTAAAAAAAAAAAAATGATTGCAGCTGTATGTACAATGTACACCATTTTTAATAGCTAAAAATAATATCTAATCTGCCTTGGGACATAAATTTTCAGGAATTACTCTAACTAATTGTCCTAAAATTACTGATCAAGTAACTGGTTTAAAAAAAAATTCCGTGTTCCGTTTAATATTTTGTGATATTTCAGGATTCTTTGATGAACAGAAAAAAACAGCATTTATTTGAAATATATAAGTCACTCTAATGTGTGTCTGCTGAATAAAAGCTTTTAAAAAAAATCAATTGTACTGAAAAAAACTTTTTAATGTTAATGTGTATCAAATAAATTACTACATTTAAATAACTTCATACTTAAGGTATTTTTCTCCTGATTAATCTTTAGTATGCATCTCAGTAGGTTCTCACCTTGTCTGTGTCGGACTCGTACACCAGATGCCGGGCCTCTGCCTGTGCGTGGTCATAATCCTGCGGCAGGATCCAGTGACGAATCTCTTCTAAATCCATCTTCCCGTCTTTATTCAGATCTCTGAAATCTGAAAACTGGTCTCTCTCGGTTCTAACCCAGTCTGGCTCTGGGCCGCCATCTTCGTGAGCAAACATGTCCGCTGTAAAATAGCAGAAAAGACTGAAAATGTCTTCCCTTGGATACAGAACATTAAAATGATAGTTCACCCCAAAAATGTCAATTTTGTCAAGAGTTTCAGTGTCTAAAACTCACAAAAAGTTATAAGTGTTTCGTCCTTCATACAAAAATACAGATTAACCTACCAATGTATTCGTCCTCATCTACATGACCATCTCCATTCTTGTCAATGTCCTCCAGAGTTTCCTGATAGAAGAAAGTACAGTAAATGGGAAAATCAGTTACTTTATGAAATAATAGCATGATGGTTATTTCCAATAGTCTGCGTAATTAAACTGACAGTAAGTACCACTGTCTAAATTCCAAACCCCATAATCCAAGTGACACTCACAAGAACCACAATTTCCTGCATGTGCTCAAACTCTTCTGGGTGGAGGAAAGCAGTGAACTCCTCTCGCTCTGCAGCTAAATCACCATTGAGATCAGCAACTTTAAATCTGCGTTCATCTCGCGGAAGCATCTTCTTGAAGCTGAACTGGTCTGTTGCATCTTCAAACTCTTTTGGATTGGCTGGGAGAAGAGAAGATGAATCTCATGAAGGTGGCGTTTTTTGACATTTAATTAATATTAAAACTTTGAGAAAATTCAGATCAGAACGACTCACCAAGGTAGTAACCGTAAGTTGCTTGCTTATATTCATCCCATGAGATCTTGTTGTCTTTGTTCAGGTCATAGTCAGACCAAACCTTTGCAACGTTCTCATAGACGTAACGTTTCTGTACTCTCTTGATCCAGGCCTTGAGTTCATCAGTGGTAATATATCCATCAACATCGCTGTCAATACGATCAGCTATTTTCCTAGGGAATTTATAAATGGATAGAAAGAAAAAAAAAAAAAGAGAATAAAATGGAAACTTACAGAGAATACATATTAGAATGGACACCAGAGTAACATTTCTAGCTTTTCACCTCAAACATGATGGATCAAACTAATTCTAGAAGATTCAATTCAAAGCTAGAAGAACTTGACTGGTCTGCAACTCTGCATAAAGTCTAATCCCTGCTAAACACATCTGGTGTGACATTAAATGCAGACCTTGAGCTAAAAACTCATCACCAAACACCAATGACTTGTACATATGGGTACAGTCATTTTAGACACTTCCAAAACTTTTGCAACAGAGATGGAAATACAATTTTTAAATACATGAATTATGTTTCCATCTTTGTTGCCACAGTTTTGGAGGTGCTTTTTTCTGTCCCAATACTTTTGTCCATATACTGTATGTACAAGTCATTGATGTTTGGTGATGAGTTTTTGGCTCAAGGTCTGCATTTAAAATCACACCAGAGGTGTTCAGCTGGGATTAGACCAGTCAAGTTCTTCCACACCGACTAAGTCAATAAATCAATAATTTATTTTTGAACCTTGCCTTATACACCGAGTAGTAGAATAGAAAAGGGTCCTGTCCAAACTGTTGCTATAAAATTAGAAGTGCACAATTCCCTAGAATATATACACACACATACATACACACATATATATATATATATATATATATATATATATCCTATTTTTATACTGCGATATTATTTTTTTGTTTTAATAAAAATATATATTTTTATAGATGCTAAAATGTTATAGTATTGTTATTATTAATAATGACTGGTTAATTTCCAACATGTACAAGTCATTGGTGTTTGGTGATGAGTTTTTGGCTCAAGGTCTGCATTTAAAATCACACCAGAGGTGTTCAGCTGGGATTAGACCAGTCAAGTTCTTCCACACCGACTAAGTCAATAAATCAATAATTTATTTTTGAACCTTGCCTTATACACCGAGTAGTAGAATAGAAAAGGGTCCTGTCCAAACTGTTGCTATAAAATTAGAAGTGCACAATTCCCTAGAATATATATATACACACAAGCACACATACATATATATATACATATATATCCTATTTTTATACTACGATATTATTATTATTATTTTTAATCCATATTTTCTATGGATGTTTTTATTAATATTATTAATATTATTTTAATAATTTACATTATTCATTGGTATTTATTACTCAGTGATGTATCTCATTACTGTAATACTACCTTGGTAATCTCAAATGAAACACGTTATATATTAAGCACTAAAAGATATATATATATATATATATTAAAACGCAATAAAATATTTTACCTTTTTCTTTTTTTTTTACATTTTTAAAAACATTTTATTTATCTATATTTGCATTTCATGTCACAGACTTCGTTTTATTTAAGCAAAATATAACTTCTTATTTCATTATGCTTATTTTTGGTTGAACTACGACCCAGAAATGTTCTTGCCAGAAACCAGAGTGCAAGTGACTAGAAGACTGTCAACAGCACATTATTTGGATCTCTGATGCCACGTTGTGATGTTAAGAGAGACTGGAGAGGGAGTTCTGTGGGAAGAGGACGAGGTAGTTTTGAGCTGGAAACTTGTTACATTGGCAAGAAACGAGATAAACCCTGATATTCGACACATTTCTATATTTAACATGACAGTGTGGCAACCACCATGCAGGAGGGATTTTGTTGTCATGTGACATTAAAGACATAAAATAGACAAATGAAGTACCCCTGTGGAAAATGATGTAAATTCTTCCATTTCTAACAACTTCACACGTTTTATATTAGATTCTTAATCTATTTCTCCTTTGTGTCATCTTTAACAGGCTTCTCTGTCATTGATCCACATATAAAGACATGCTTCAATGCTTAAGTAGCTCTTCTGAACCAAACCCCCAGTCTTACCCTAATCTGGTTTTGCTTTCCTCTGGGGTGAGCTGATCAAATGTGGTGGCCTCCTCTTTGCCCAGAAAGGCCTCGTGGTCGTACTGATAGCTCTGGTTATCTTCGTGGGGTTGTCTGATCAGTTCAGGCTCGTGAAGAACTCTTTCTTTCCTGAGAGTGGGTTTCCCGTGCGCCAGACACGTGCAAAGCGACAAAAACCATAAATACGTCGAGACATCCATGCCTGAAGGACGCAATCCAAAGCAAAGAGAGCGTTTAAAACTGGCACAAAGTTATAAGCTCTAACTAAGTTACGTGATCGACCACCGTCAAAATCGCAGAAGCTGCGGTTGCCAAGGAGACGCGTTTCAATTGTTGTCAACTCAGAACAAAACAATCAGAGCACAAGTCAGTTCTTTTCATTTTCGATTCAAACATACCCGGCGGATCACTGAAGGCTAGGCTACAACCAAACCTAGAATGGGTGCGTGTCAAGCAACAGCAAATCATAACGCGGATAGCATGCAGGCGGAATGTTAGAAGCTCTGCTATTGGTCAAACGGTTGTCTTTAACCCGAGATGGGCGTGGACGCCACGTTGCAAGATGACACGCAGTAGCGTCTGCGTCGGAATCCCATAGTAGGAGAATTTAAAATTATAGTATTACAATTTTTTATCATAGCTAAAAAAAATGTATAGTGTTATTATTAGTGATAAGTTCATTTCCAGCATGAGACTGAACATATTTAAACAGATATTTGCATTAAACATGAAAAATGTTAACTAGATTTATTACCCACTCCCAATGCAGCTGTAAAATGTATTTCCTAAAACGTAATGTCAAATAACCATAAAAAGATAAGTCAATGCTATGAAGTTAAGCATCATGAAATAGTAGCTAACAGACTACGGTGTCAGATACAGCTATGTTTCATTAAATCACCAAATTGAGCTGATTTAAACTGACAGAGCAAATATAATTTAAATACATTAACAATTCATTACTCAAATAAAAGGCCACTGGCCTTAGGCTAGTTTCATAACAGAGCTGTGGCTCTCAGTTTGTGCTGGAAAGATGGCATGTGTTAGCATATTATGCAAATAATTAATGAAAAAATTCATGTTGGCCTGTTTGTAGAGAGGAATTGGAGATGACACTGGCAGCAAGTTATTCCATCAGTACATTACATGAGCTGATGCAAATTTAAAACATATGGAAATATTTATTAATTTGTGAATAAATTCGTATGAACATTTGGACAAGATTCGCCGAAAACTACACTGGCAACATCATAGATGTTTGCATTTAATTTAATTAGCTAATTTATTTTTATAGTGGAGGCTGGCAGAAAGCTGGCCTATAGAAAAAAGACACACCTTTCACTTTTAACAATGTAAATGTCAATCTATATAAGATAAAGACACTTTCTTGATGATCGACTATCGGCTACTCCTTGCAAACTGATTCCACATAACATTTCTTCAGTACTTGGGCAAATAATTGTCGTGCTGCCATGCTTAACATAAAGAGCAAGGATAAAATTACTTTCTGTCTCTTAACCATTGATCTGCAGACCTTTCGTGCACATGAACTGTGTGCTCACTCACTGTGCCTACATTAAAAAGCCTTTTGCAAATGGAAGGCATCAGTGAGGAGAATAGTAGCATAGCACCATGTTATAGTGATAAATGATCCTTTGAGCATTGGGAAAGATTTTAAAAATTGTTTCATGCACAATCTATCTTAAAGATTTTAATCTAGCTTTACATGACCAGTTTTATGCCATTAATCAAATGGAAATATATTGATGGTGAGAATACGGTGGTTATTCGGATGAGCAAGGCTAGAAGAAACATTAGTTCACTCTTCAGATAACTTTTCAAATCTATATACAGTACATGCATTTATTTAAGAAAAAGAAGGAATTTCCATAAGAGGACAATAGGAATTTATAGAAAAGCATTATGGTTCTGGTGGATTGAAATTCTTCCTTTAAGCTTATTGTTATTTTGTTAGATGCTAATGCTGATACTGTACCTCTTGTGGTTATTTTCAGTTTCTAAACCCGAAGGCTTTATTAATCATCTCATCATCTCATCAGACAGAGGAAGTGTTAATTCATTAGTTTGGCTCCCAGCACAAATTTTCTATTAATTAGAATAGTTTTCATAACCATGTGTCTTATATTCAACAATATATGACATAGTACTGACAATTCATTAGAGAAATTAGACAACTGACCATGATTGTAACACTGCTGATTAGCTGCCAGGCCAGTCCAACGACGAATAAAAAAAGTACACAGAGAAGAAATCACAATTTATGTACAGCATACTGTTGAAAAAAAAAAGATTTTAATATATATGTTATTATTTGAAATGTATATATATATTGCCATTTTCTTTAACCCTGACGTATATATCGAGTTAAATATTGAGTTATGTTCCGCTTTAATACATTTAATATTTTTTTAAATAATATTTTTAATATGTATATTGTAATTTAAAATTTTTGGGAAAGTCATTGAAAAGTCAGAACCTGTTTTGGTCAAAAGCAGTGAATCCTGAAGTAAATAACTCTGTGTGAGAGCAGCATATGTTTGTTACATTCAAATATAACACACACACACTCATAATCTCCATCATCCAAGCCTTTAAAGCTATAATATCTGTTATTCAGTATCTATCAAAAAAGATCACAGAAGGGAAGGTTGAACAAGGCGAAGATAATCAGGGGGTGACACCAAATGCTTCCTGTGATCTGAAATCTGGAAGTGACATAAGATGCAAAAATGATTGAGAGGAAACAAAAGCAAGCAAGATGTGCTTTTGGGTGGAGTGAGTGATGTGATGATTATAACCATCCAGCTTGGACTGAAACACAGACACATCTCTTCATAGTTAGCCAGCTGGAGCGCCTCATGAGAACTCAAATGCTTTAGGGTCCTGCGAAAAAAAACAGACATATTCTCGTTCAAACTGTGTGATCTGGGTACACTGGGGGAAAAAATCACCAAATTAAAAACTTAAAGGAATGGTTCACTCAAAAATTAAAATGTGCTCACTCTCTCTCAGGCCTTCTAAGATGTAGACAAATTAGTTTCTTAATCAGAACACATTTGTGAATAATAAAAACATCACAATAATCCACACGGCTCCATGTACATCGATTCATATCTAGTAAAGTGAAAAGCTGTGTGTTTGTAAGAAAGTTATTATGGATTATGAACACGTTTTTAGGCTGGCTGCTATGGTTTGAAGTTAAAAACATCTTGATGACAGTTAGTTTTTTACAAACACAGAGCTTTTTTCTTCACAAGATGTTAACTTGGAGTCGTGTGGATTAGCCTACTTGTGGATTAGTGTGATGTTTTTATCAGCTAGTTTTATAGAATCAAGTAACTAACTAAAACCAAAATTTCTAGAAAAATGAACACTTGAACATACATTAGTGTAATATGAAATACGTAAAATGACAAACCATCTTTGGGAAAAATTCATTTGAAGTGTAGTTAGATTTTGTTTTATTTACACGAAGAAGGCGGGGTTTAAAATTTCTAGAAAAATGAACACTTGAACATACATTAGTGTAATATGAAATACATAAAATGACATAAACCATCTTTGGGAAAAATTAATTTGAAGTGTAGTTAGATTTTGTTTTATTTACATGAAGAAGGCGGGGTTTATGACCTATAATGCGATTTAAATTAGTCCTTTCTCTTTGGAGTGTTACAAGCTCTTGGTGCATAAAGAAGATCTGTAAAGTTGCAAAGGCTAAAGTCTCAAATCCAAAGAGATATTCTTTATAAAATTTAAGAGTCAGCCACACCTACCTAAAATGGCTCATTCTAACACACCCCCACATATCTACATCACTTTGTGGGAAGATTTGCATAACGTTGCCCAAATGTTCACGCAAAGAAAGAAGGCGTAACTTTTATTCTCGCTGTAGTATTGTTGTTGCCGCCGCCGTGTCGTGAAGGCACTGTGTGATTCGTTGTGAAAGCGAAACTACTTTGTTTGGCCTTCCAAAAGAGGACGATATCTGCTACGTCATGCCTGGAGCTGATCCGTGCTGGTTGCTGAGGAAATACAACAACTTTGCGCTGTGGATCGGCGGATCGGCTTTCACCGTGGACGAAGCTGAGTCCAGCCCAGGGTCATCACATGTGGTTGCCGCAAGCCCTCCGGACGCTCCTTCGTCGAATCCACCGCCTCTGCTCACTCTAGCCCTCCGGCCGTTCCTCACTTTATCCCCCGGCCTCTGCTCACTCAAGGCCTCCGTGTGTGATGCTGTGTTTCGTTGTGAAAGCGAAACTACTTTGTTTGGCCTTCCAAAAATCGACACGACTCGAAATCAGTGGTTAAGTTGTATTTACAACACTGTTCAAGAACACTTCAACCCAAATATTTAGATGTGTGCAGTACATTTTATGGAGGATCGTTTCCTGATCCTGGGAGAGTAGACTACAATGCCGGCTGTTCTGACTCAAAGACTGTAAGTACATCTTTTATATTTAAAGAGTTTTTATATTTTATATATTTAAAGTTAGTTATTTTAATTGTGATGATTTTGGCTCACATTTGACAAAAACCCACCAATTCACTATCTCAACAAATTAGAATACTTATAAGTAAATAGTTTTTTAAAAACATTTTTAGTAAATTGTTGGCCTTCTGGAAAGT
>NW_015506040.1:275169-276335 GCF_001515645.1 Sinocyclocheilus grahami | reverse complement strand
CTGAAATAAATGAACTTTTCCATGACAGTCTAATTTATTGAGATGCACCTGTAAGTCCTTATAATCCATAATTATGTCCCCACTGGATGCAACGAATGCCTCGTTTATTATGGGTTTTCATATTTTTGAATCATCGCTCCGGCTGGACAGGACATCATAATATGGTAAGGGGCATAACATTTCAGTCACACGTTTGAGGTATTCGGCCAATCACAACGCACTGTATAGCTGGCCAATCACAGCACACCTCGCTTTTTCAGACCGATGAGCTTTGTAAAAATCGACGCGTTTCAGAAAGGCGGAGAAACAATAATGTACAGTATGTGGAAAATAATGTGTTTTTTTAACCTTAAACCGCATAAACACATTTCATTACACCAAATAGACAAAATAATGTTCTTTTTAGCAGCATCATATGACCCCTTTAAAGTTAGAAATTCACCTAAAACATTTGAGCCCCTTTTTCATCCTCGTCTTGTCTCTCTTTCAAGGCCCCCTCAACACACCCCCACGGCCCCCGGAATGTGCCAGGAATGTCAGATGATTAATCGCTGATTAGTGCTCATTAATAAGGGTCTGCAGAGCCTGTAGTTCTGCCACTGCAAAGGTCACACTCAGCAAAGGGGGCAGATGGGTAGTCTTTCTTTTAGCTACTGCAATTCTTTGGCCAGTTATCCAATGCTTCAGCCAGGCTCAGAGGCGACTACAGCGTCACACAATCATTAAATGATTTCTGACCTCAATGAGCTGGCTGGTGCAAAAGTATTGTATATGCTTTAACATATTATGATGAGTAAAAAGAAAGTGGGTGTTGTAGTGGTTAAAGACCTAACGTGGTAGGTCTTTATTTGAAATGCAGGAAGGAGCAATACCTACATTAATTAACATCATTGTAGTCTCAGTTTGGCCAAAGTCTGTGCATAATGAATACACATTTAGCAAAACATGACTGAAATCAACAGCTGCTATCAGATCTAACCTGTTTATAGCCATGTGGACTGACACTGCTGTTAATGAACATTTGAAAGACGTGTGAGTGGTAGGGTTGTGCACAGTATTGAGAAGGTTGGAAATGTAATAGGTAACATATTACAAGTTTCCCTATTCAAAATGTAATAAGCAGTTTAACTATTTCAATTACTTTATTAAAGTAATGTAACTGATTA
>NW_015506040.1:270058-273528 GCF_001515645.1 Sinocyclocheilus grahami | reverse complement strand
GGTCTGGATTATCCCCGAATGAAGCTTCTCCAGTGGGGCTGCTCTTCTGGTGTCTGCAGCTGTAGAAGAACATGGACAGATGCTTCCACTGGCCATCTTTTTCCTGCTCTCATCAAGAGAAAAGAATGACAAACGCAACTGGCTCATGCACCTGACGGCTCCAAGCCCACACAGCCAAGACGTTCACCGTTCCAACTCACCTCACGAGAGGTTGTCGAACTGTTTTAGTCAAATATGTGTCTGAATACATGGACGGAAAACATTCTGGCTCTTATACACCTCACTATAGACTCCCACTATGTATGTGAATGCTAATAGAGAATTAACTTAGTGTTTATGGCCATGCAGGACCGCAGGGAAAAAGACCCTAGCAAGGGACAGAGAATGAAAGAGACAGAGGCTGGGAAACAGATGGAGGAGTCTTCGGTGTGGGCACAGAACAGACGGGGCTGGCAGAGCCTTGCATAACTGTGAGAACAGGTACAGCTGTGGTTGCATATTGGAAAAGGCTGTTCAACCGCTTCCACAGCAGTCATACATACACTTATAAAGATATGAGGAAACTGACACAAGGAGTCATTTGCAGGTCAGTTCAGGGTCGCAAGTGACGGAAGAGCACAGAAACATTCAAATTTATTCAGCACGAGTCATGACTTATGCCAGCATGGTTTTAGAGGCTAAGGGTCAAATTCTAGCTAGTCTAAGCCAATTTTTTAGAAGGCAATCAGAAAACCTTACAGTACATAATCCTGAAAATGGCTGTGCTGCTTAATTGAGTGTGAACATTTTTAATTTTTACATTTCACAGTTTTTCCTCAAACGCTTTGGCTATTTTTTAACAGTCTTAACATAAAGCGTAAGTGCGTCTAAGTTAGTCTCGACCAAACATTTAATGCATGCTTTAAAACCTAATTGTTGTGTCAGTAAATTGGCCAAAGCCACGAATGTCAAGTTTTTTTGTCGTCATGTGAGCCGAACTTTTCAAAATGTTTAAATGTTTTTTTTTTTCGTGTAAAACTTGAGAAAATTGTAGCGCTCCAAACAGGAAAAAATAGGTCCTTGTACTGCAGGTGCGTAGAGCCTGTAGGATACTTGAAAATGAACAAGAGGTTGGCTAACCGCACACTGATCCACTCAAGACTGAAAAAGTCTACAAAAACATATTTTTTTCTTTTATAAATTGCATCGTGCAAAAAGTGCAAAGTGCATGTGTAAATGTTTTTTTTTCACCATGGCAGTCAAACCCTGGAAATGTTTATGTACAAATAATTTTTGTTCTACTTTTTTATTCACACCGACTGTCCTTTTTGTCTAGCTGAATGCTATTGTCTATAATACTGAACTAATTAGATATAAACAACAGTAGGTGAAAGTTTACTTGGAAAAAATACTGAAGTATACAGAAAAATAATTTATTACATTTATTTATAATTTTGCATGAGATGGCGAACACGAAAGAATGTTTAGAAATTGTGAGGAATAAGACAAGTTCACTGAGAATCAGTTTTGATCAGCGACACGTGCATTTAGGTATTATGCAAATTAAATTGTAGACAATTGTGCTTAATGTTCTGCACACCTCAAAATACGTGCAGGTTGCTTGAATCAATAAGAAATTCAAATCTGTGGTGAACAAGAAATTAGCTTTTCAGAGATCTGAACTTATTGATTTGAGAAAATTAAGCCAAAGTGATTGAGAAAAACTGTCTTTACTGGTTAATTGAATAGATCAGTGTATAAAGGTATCTGCTTATTTCAAAAAACAGAAATACTTCAGAGAGATTTCAAACTTTTGAACTGTAGTGTAAAAAAAATGATCTCCAAGCTGTTAGTGTTCTTCAGAAAGTAAAGATATGTTGCTAATGCATATGTAAAAAAAGAGGCATGAAGAGAGAGATGAAGTTACCCAGCATCACTCTTGACTTGACTTTCTATTCTATAGTGGCGTTAAGGCCAGACTACAGAAATAAGTGACTTTAGGTTTAATCGCTTGTTAAATTGTCCAAAGTGATTTTAACTTTAGATGGGCACTTAAAGTCAGTGACTGACTGTTGAGTGAATGTCAGTTATGTTTCAGCAGGATGTAAACATGCCACATACAGTGGGTACGGAAAGTATTCAGACCCCCTTATATTTTTCACTCTTTGTTATATTGCAGCCATTTGCTAAAATCATTTAAGTAAATTTTTTTCCCTCATTAATGTACACACAGCACCCCATATTGACAGAAAAACACAGAATTGTTGACATTTTTGCAGATTTATTAAAAAAGAAAAACTGAAATATCACATGGTCCTAAGTATTCAGACCCTTTGCTCAGTATTTAGTAGAAGCACCCTTTTGATCGAATACAGCCATGAGTCTTTTTGGGAAAGAGGCAACAAGTTTTTCACACCTGGATTTGGGGACCCTCTGCCATTCCTCCTTGCAGATCCTCCCCAGTTCTGTCAGGTTGGATGGTAAACATTGGTGGACAGCCATTTTTAGGTCTCTCCAGAGATGCTCAATTGGGTTTAAGTCAGGGCTCTGGCTGGGCCATTCAAGAACAGTCACAGAGTTGTGGTGAAGCCACTCCTTCGTTATTTTAGCTGTGTGCTTAGGGTCATTGTCTTGTTGGAAGATAAACCTTCGGCCCAGTCTGAGGTCCTGAGCACTCTGGAGAAGGTTTTCATCCAGGATATCCCTGTACTTGGCCGCATTCATCTTTCCCTCGATTGCAACCAGTCGTCCTGTCCCTGCAGCTGAAAAACACCCCCACAGCATGATGCTGCCACCACCATGCTTCACTGTTGGGACTGTATTAGACAGGTGATGAGCAGTGCCTGGTTTTCTCCACACATACCGCTTAGAATTAAGACCAAAAAGTTCTATCTTGGTCTCATCAGACCAGAGAATCTTATTCTGGTGTTTTTTAGCAAACTCCATGCAGGCTTTCATGTGTCTTGCACTGAGGAGAGGCTTCCGTCGGGCCACTCTGCCATAAAGCCCCAACTGGTGGAGGGCTGCAGTGATGGTTGACTTTCTACAACTTTCTCCCATCTCCCAACTGCATCTCTGGAGCTCAGCCACAGGGATCTTTGGGTTCTTCTTTACCTCTCTCACCAAGGCTCTTCCCCCCCGATAGCTCAGTTTGGCCGGACGGCCAGCTCTAGGAAGGGTTCTGGTCATCCCAAACGTCTTCCATTTAAGGAATGGAGGCCACTGTGCTCTTGGGAACCTTAAGTGCAGCAGAAATTTTTTGTAACCTTGGCCAGATCTGTGCCTTGCCACAATTCTGTCTCTGAGCTCTTCAGGCAGTTCCTTTGACCTCATAATTCTCATTTGCTCTGACATGCACTGTGAGCTGTAAGGTCTTATATAGACAGGTGTGTGGCTTTCCAAATCAAGTCCAATCAGTATAATCAAACACAGCTAGACTCAAATGAAGGTGTAGAACCATCTCAAGGATGATCAGAAGAAATAGACAGCAC
>NW_015506040.1:245452-269616 GCF_001515645.1 Sinocyclocheilus grahami | reverse complement strand
TCTATCTATCTATCTATCTATCTATCTATCTATCTATCTATCTATCTATCTATCTATCTATCGTCTGTCTGTCTGTCTGTCTGTCTGTCTGTCTGTCAGTGTATAGGTTATATACAGTATTTCCGGAACACCACCAGATAAACTGCGCTGTCAGTATACACACTATACATATGTGTGTGTTCTTGTAAATCTATCAATAATTCAAGCATAATTTCACTGCAGAATTACTAAGTAACATGTTATGTCATAAACGGATACTGCATGCAGCACTGTCTGTAGTAGCTAAGTGACCTTTGACCTGGCCCAGTGCATGCAAAGGTTATGTTTTCTAAATGATGTGCAAGTATGTCAGAAATAAAAACACTACCATGCTTGTACATTATTTAGAAAACATGCAGCTATAATGGATACGCTCAGTTGGCATTATAAAAACATGAGTTTCACCTGCACATTTCTGTAGAGATTATATGCAGTATATGCTATTAGAAGTGTTTCGTATAGGCATTTTTATGTTATACAGTATGTACAAATTACATAATGGTATTAAGTCCAAAAGACAACTAGGCACAATTTATAAATATGCTGTCTTTTTCAGTCCTTTTTCTATCAGCTGTCCATAAAACAGATGTCCAAATGTACTACTTCTGCTGTTTATTTACCTAAAATCAGCTGAAACACAAAATGTAAAATGATTTGATCCAAAAACCACCAGAGGGCGCACCAACGCAGCACCAACTAGACTAAAGGGCTCAGATACATCACTTCACTGCACCAAACTCAAAAGACCTTCAGGTTTTGTTTGTATGTTTTATAAGAGTTCTGAATGTGTATTGCACTTAAAATGCTGTCTTCATTTTTTGTTTCATTTTATATTTGATCTGTACACATACTTTACTCATAGCTATCTGAAATTTGAATTGCATGTCATCTGAAAGTTTTTATTTTAGCTATAATATAAATCTGTAATGATGCTTATTACTTTCACAATGCAATATATAAGGCAAAAATAAAAAGCTTACAAAACTGAAAACATTTTATCTCCTCTTCACATGCAGCTTAATGAAGCCTCACTAAGCTGAAAAAAGTCACTGTCAGCTCACTGCTTCAGGGCAACTTTACACCCACATTGTGCTTTAGTCACCCTAAGAGTCCTGAGAGATTAATCATCCAACAACACCAATGAAGCAAGACAACAATTCAAACAAGAGACCACAAGTTAACTCTCTGTTAGCCTTTCATTTTTGCTTGCTGCCTTTCAGTTCAAATGGAGTGTGGAGGAGATTCTTTTGACAGAGATACTTAATGTCATCATTAATGCATTTATGTGCATTACAACATTTGTGTCAAAATTAACTACCTTACAAAAATATATGTATCCCACACTACTATAGCTTGAAAATCTTATTTTAGTACATCCCAGTAATGTGACCTTCATTAGGCACAAAATACAAAATACAAAGCAGCCAATGAGAACATCATTACAATCAATAAAAGCCAATGACGATGTACCAAGACAAAAAAAGTAACAACTTCAATGGATCAACAATCAAGTACAATTAGCCAAAATACATGCATACTTCCAGTAAAAGATAAACAGATCATAGACCATACTTTTTTGTTCTGCTACATCATTGGCAATTAATAATTGTAATGCTGTTCTCAGTGGCTACTTTGTATTTTAAATTTGACTTTCTGTTTGAAAACACTGCATGATTAAGTTTGCATGACCGAAATGTATTAAAATAAGATTTGCATGCCATAGAAGTGTATGAGTTACGGTGGCATTTCATTTATATTTTGACTAATTAAAAACTAAAATACAGGTTTAAGAGAAATATTCATAGGACGGTAGAAGTCTAATCAAAAAGTGCACTTGACCTTTCTGTTTAGTTTAGACATTAAGAAGCACAAGTACCATTATTTGGGTCAGTATATGGACCTGTGGAGGCCGAGTTATGCCATCAAGCTAATGTATTGTGACTGCCGCTGGCTTCTGCGATGGAGCCTAACAGCTGTCCCTGAATCAATAGATGTCAGAGAACTATTAGTGCAGTCATGACAGACACTGTACATCCCAGCCTCCCACTTGATACGGCAAATGTGCTCAGGTTCTCAAGACTGGGGGATTAACCCACTACTAACTTTAGTTATGCCCCCCCAAACCTCCCGTCTTTCTATCTGCGGACAGAACCCGGTGCATCTGCTTGGGGTTGAGGGAGTGTAATTCTCCATTATTGGCCTTTATGCTCTGCAGCCTTTAATTACAACAGTGATTCACGCAAAGACCAGATGGTACAATGACAGGTCAAGAAGGACTTCATTGCCTGCATTGCATTGGTGTATAGTGAGTTTCAATATAAGGTTAGCTGATCGGGTTGATCAGGTGATCAGGTTTGTGAACATGCATTAAATGCATCTTCTAAAGCGAATGAGTGGGAATAAGTATTGTCTTAAAAACAGTGGTGAAAAAACAAAAATTGTCATCAAGTGTCTCAAAATGTAACATTCTTAATGCATGAATGCCATACAACTATTTAAAAGTTTAGAGTCAGTACAATTTTTTTTTATTTTTGTTTTCATAGTTAGCTTTTTTTTTAAACATTTTAAGGTCAAAGCTAAATGTTGAGCTAGAAAATGCATGTGACATTGCCTTACAAATGCTGATATCCAGATCCATTTACTGAAGTAGAAGCAGTGCACACTTTCCCTGAAATGAGATTCTCGGAATAAGACAGTTTCCCGAACAGACATGACAGGTCTGGATCTGCCCCGGTCTGCAAATTGAGGCCAAAACAACACCACAACATCATATTTAAGTAGAAAAGCATTTCAGAATCTACATGTTCTGCATCATGATTCACTGATGCTTTGAATTCCCATTAAAATGAGAAACACAAAGGCAACAGAGGCCTATTTTTCCCTCTTTGCATTACTCGTAGGCCTATTCAAGGATGGAATTCGCACCCAGCAATCAGTTTGATTATCTTAAAAATACACACCGCGTGATAGAATGCGTCAGGCAGATGTAAGATGGGATGAGTGGGGTTTCTCCCGAGTTTATTTTCCAGATGGTTTGCTGTTGTTATTGCCTGATTTAGTGTGAGTTGTCGAACACGGAAAGGGTTAGCAACACGGGATCCATTTAAACCTATCACTTGGATTTGCGTTGAGTTCCTTATGCTAGGTGCTCCTTAGTTCTGCCCAAACTTTTGCCCCAAGCAAGAGTATGCTGTGTCGCGCGCCTTAATGACCCTGTTTAAGCACGTGGCATGTTATAAATGTGCACACTCTTGTGAGGCCTTTACTCTGCCACGTTTCCTTAATAGTTTATTATTGAGAGTCCCTCGTGAAGCACTCTACTATGGAGTCAATATAATGCCACATATATATGCAAAATAATAAAGTTTTGCAAACGAATATAAAAGTATTGAGAAAAAATAAATGTGCTTTTTGCAAACAAAAATAAAGAATTGCAAAAGAAAATGAAGTACTGCGAGAAAAAAAATAAGTTTTGCAAACAAAAATAAAGAACTGCAAAACATAAATGAAACAGCACAAAAGCAGCATATATATGTGGCATTATATTGACTCCATACCATGTAAGACTACAGAAGAGCATTAGGCCACAAACATAAACACAGCTGGGAGTGACATGTGTGTGCTAAAAACATATGAACGCAACAGTAAACAAACAAACGCACACGTTTAGTAAGATATCTCAAGGAGGACTTATCAAAGACATATATTGTTTTACAATAAAGTTATGAGATACATACAGCTCTTTCTATTTTAGAGGTGGAGAATTAATAATCTAAAGCAACTGTATACACGTTCTTTCTTTGAATTAAAAGTTTCTAAATCATTATAATGGTACATTGACATTTAATATCGCAAATATCTTGTTTCTTTCCGACACTCCCGCCAAATGTCTGTTCTTACATACTGTTCGGTGAGCGGGTACGAAATTCCGCGAAAAGGGCCGACTGCTTTACGGCATCAATGCACGTATACCATAGCGATCCACTGTAATTACGACAGTGATATATTTACGACAGTGAATTTTACTTAACTGTAGGAGGCTCTAAAATCGCAAGAATACACACTACTGCAGGGGTGTCCAAACTCAGTCCTGGAGGGCCGGTGTCCTGAAGAGTTTAGCTCCAACCCCAATTAAACACACCTGAACCAGCTAATCAAGCTCTTACTAGGCATACTAGAAACTTGAAGGCAGGTGTGTTGAGGCAAGATGGAGCTAAACTCTGCAGGACACTGGCTTGGGCACCCCTACACTACTGCATACAGTCGCGTTAATATCTTTATGAATCACGTTTTGCAACTGAGAGTGATCCTAAAAGGGGTTTCCCCCACAATTACCTAGCATTTGTATTCAATTTCAGCAATTTTGACTGCGAAAGTACAGTTAGTGATTTTCACACTACCAATTTTGAGGCAAATTTGTAACCATTCCGATATTGAGAATTGCTTCAAATTTCTTTGTTGACATCTGTACATTTGTGGGGATATTTTTGAAACCAAACCACGCTTATCCATTTTCCCTCATATAACAAACATGCCTTATTGTGTTCTTGTTCGTTTCCAAACTCTTGATTAGCCACATACATATTTCCATCTATCCCTTAGGTCAGCACTGCACAGTTAAGTGTTCTTTTGTTTAACTCTAATCTGGCATGGTAACATCATTTGTTAAGCACCACTCGGCGTAAAAGCCATATCAGCTCTAAATGTGGGCCATTTATGAATGACGTTGACCAGCTCATTTTCACAGCAACCAAGTTTCCTGTTACTATAGCAAGATGCAGAGAGGGAAGTCCCACCTGGGCCAGGCAGAACAAGCAGGACCATGAAGCCAGAACAAGAACTATATATAGTTATAGTTCTTCCTATATAGGGATAGATAGATAGATAGATAGAATACCTCAGGCCTTAACGCAGAAATTGACCCCTCATAATTAATTTGGTGTATATTTTGAACTGAGCAATACGTTTCCACTAAACGTTATTAAATCGTGTGGAGTAACGAGCTTTTATTTGTGCTGTCAGAGCATCTGACAGCCTCGTTAGCTCCCATTTCGCCCTGTCGGCTCACAGTTAGCCACGGACACAAACCTCCCCTCTCCATTTACCGTGTTATTGCTGCCAGCACCGCGCATCACGATCAGTCACTGGCGCAGCGTCGCTGGCAGGTGTCAATCATTTCATCCTGCGTCTACAGTCGATAGAATTTCAGGGGTCAATTCTGCGCGCGCACAAATATATTCCATCAATTGGCGTTTAATTTTAAAGAATGGAAGACGTTGTCTAAATTATAAGAGAAAACGTTTTCTGTCCATATTAGTCCACCAGCTATGACACCTGTGTGTATTTGGGAATCTGACTTCATACGTCCATCAGAAAAAACTATTGGATCATATGTTGCAGATGCGAAATAGTTTGAAATTCTAAAATAATTACATTTATAGATTCGTAAACGCCTCCAAACAGCCTACAATTGTACAATAAATCTGTCAATTAAAAATAACTATTGCATGTTTATCATTAGAGTTTCCATGCATGCCAGATGATTGTTGAGCTTTGGGCTGGCCGCTAAATCTTTATTCTCTGGCTGTGCTTTCAGATTGTGGGTCGTATTCAGGCTTGTCACATTGATGTAAAGCGAGTTTCTAACATCCAGGGCTTTGCTGTCTGCCCCGGACAAATTGATTGCGATCAGCCTGAGGGAATTCTGCTAATGTCTCTGTCCGGGGCCGCGGGGTGGACTGCTTAAATTAAAGAGGGGGAGAGATTCACACATATTGCTGAAAAACCGAAATACACGTAATACGCATCACAAAGCCATCAGCAACTGGGACGACAAGGACCTGAAGGTAGAGATTTGAAGAGACCCCCTATGTACTCATAAAGCAATTAAATACAATCTTAATCTGTTAAAATCTAATTATGGGTGCAGAAAGGTGAGAAATAGTAAGAGTGCTTATGGGGAACTGGTAACGCACTTTTGTTTTCAAGAAGACCCAAGAGAAGAAAAACTGAGCTTTGTACATTCAAACACGACGACAATGCATAACCCAAAATAGTCTGATGTCTATAAACCCTGGTCAATCCTGAACATGTTTTACTGTCTCCAAGCAAAAGCAGCAGTAAACAGAAGATCCATGACATGCTCACGTGCTTCGTCTGCGTGGATAGTTGCGAGTTAAAGGCCGGTCATTAGAGAAGTTATTCCAAAAGCAGACCAACAGGCATTGCCTGAAAAGCAAGAAAAGTGCGCATCCCTTCTGCCTTTTTGGTTGAGACCTGAAAAAGCAGAAGGTATATACTTTAAAAGGCGAATCAATTAAAATGAAATCCATAATTTTACTAATATTTTAATACAAGGCATATAAGGTTTTGAGGTTATACGTGAAACAAAAAAAAACTAAAAAAACTCAGACATTCATGATAGTACCTCGACATAAAATACCTTAAAATATGCTTTAAAACTTTATTGAAATACGTATGAAGTTTACATTCTAAATATTGTAAAGATTGCAAGGAAAGTATTATGCTACTTTTCACGTGATTAGCAATTTTCAGTGTCGTTCATTTTTAGAAAACGTTAAGAACGTATTAAACCAACATAAATATAAAAATGATCTACATTTTCAAGAACTAGGCACAAATGTCGCAAAAAAAAGTTTTATTTTGATCTTGGACTCATTTACACTCACATTTGTCAGCAAAACGTTTCCTAGTGCAGGAAAAATAAAGGGTGTTCTACATAAGGAAAAAATCTGATAAAAAATAATGTAAACAAAAATCTTAAATGTTAAATTAAATATAATCACAAACATCTTGTCTGCACATATCAAACTTATTATTGAAACTATAACACTACCTTACATAAAAACGTGTTATTGTTGCTATAGAGTAATATATGTATGTGTGTGTGTGTAGAGAGAGAGAGAGAGAGGGAGAGATGATGCTGCGAGGCCGGTTGAACAGATTTTCCTTCACGCCTGGTCGGGTTCTTGAGAGTGGGGCGTCGTGGAGCAGGGAACGGAGGCACCTGGCCCGGCCGCTGCGCAGCGTCTTCTTTTATTGACAGCATGATAAGCCGTGCGGTTTCCAGCGATCACCTGGAGAACCCTGCAGCGTTGCACGGTTTCTGTGGTCCTTAATTGTGGTTACGTCAAACAAAGGTCTGAATGATGCTCGTGCGCCCCATACCTGCTCCATACGTCCTAAAGAACCAACACAACCCATTCATTTCCTGTGAGACACACCGCGGAACTGTTGCGCATTTACGCACTATGGACAAGTGACATCTGTAGACACGTCATATGAAGTAAATACTCTGTTTCTTCACCTTTATTCCATATTTTAACGGGCTCTGAGCTTCTGTCTTTTAACTGCATAAATATAGTTAAATGCGCAACAGCTCTCCATTCAGGACAAAATAGTCCAGAAATAGTCGTAAAGAGCAGGAGTGATGGACACTAAAGAAAACCACACACAACCAGCTATGTGGAAACAAACACTTTCACTAAACGTGCTGTTGTACCGGTTAACCATTTGATTTTCCACCTGAATGAGTAGGGTAAATAAGATCTCCGTGACGCCTTGGCCAATATTTGCTTAACAGACGGATAGCAACCTGGGATCAAAAAGAAACACTGGAAAAATAACGTTTAAAAATGTCACGTTTTTTTTAAATAAAAACAGCCTGGACTTCTTTTTCCTTCAAATATTGACAGGCCTACAGGGTATTCAAAATAGTCAAAACATGCATTTCTGAAATTATTGTAGCAAAGCTAATTATTTTCAATAAGCCTTGTTGTGCATATGGAAAAATATGTGATGTTCTTAATCAGCAAAACAGAATACATAACTCTTTTTATTATTTTCTTTCTTTTTTAAATCAATATATTTGTTAGTGCATTTGAAATATATTTTATTCATATTCTTCATTATCATTATACTATTATATTTTAGGTTACGTTAATATCAAATTACTATTTATTATCCATTTTTAAATTGAGTATTTCATATGTTAAAAATTGCAATCGCTTAACATTTTGTATCAAAGAAAAGCCCAGAAGCATGTCTTCTTTAGGAAACACATTATTTAAAACAGAAGCATAACACTGCTAATTCTTCACTGGAAATGTAGGGCATTAATCATGCCAGGTCTCGCTAATGTGAGCGCATGGAGTTCCCCATGATGTGCTGCATGCATGGCTGTATGAGAACTATTTTCCAGCGTGACGTTGCGCGTCATCTGACCAATCGGTGGCGAGCTGTGGCTGATATTAAGAGAAAGTTTACAGTGAGTGAGGGTTACACCGTTTTTTTCATTCTCACTGATATTTCCACTCCGAACGGGATTCAAACGTGACACACAATCTGGACTCATGAGATCGTTTTAATTCATTCAATCGCAAGGGCTTGAAACAGCAGGATATTGATCAGAAATCAGAAATATCCCGGTAAGTTAAGATCAAATATTGCATGTTTTCCCCCTCCGTCCTCAAAAAAGGAAATGCACGGTCTGTCTTCATTAGGAAAATACGTTTGGTTGCGTCTAAAATTTTAATCTATGATTGCGATTTCACTATGAATGTCTTATTTGAAACGCTGCATGATAATATATCACAAACCAACGATATACATTAATGTATTCACAAAATATTCAGATTGGCTCAGTGGAACTAGTTGACGGATTTGGACAAGACTATAATGTTTGCATATGGAATGGTTATTTTAGTGAGCTACATTTCCATGCAATTGAATGAATCGCGTCAATTCATTAATGCAGGTACAGACAGCTACAGTACACACATTACATCACTTCAAAATGCATTTTGAATTTTTTTAAAATATATTTTTATTAGAGTAAAAACATCTTCCGCTCTAAAGAACAGTTTTTGCTTTGACTGAAACGCACATTATAATGTGATTAAGTTAAAGAAGAAACGTAGAAATGTAAAAATTGCCTCCATTTTCTCAAAGCGATTTAAATGACTAATTTGCTTAACACTACTACTAATAATTAAAATAATTATGTTATATTTGGTGTTTTTCTAGCCTATTATAATTGAATGTTAAACGAGCCTTTTTAATGTTAAACAAATTATCATCAAAACTTATAAAAAAATCAATCATTTAAATAAGTATTACATGAAAAAGATGAAGTAAAAATGGAAATTGGTGGCAAGTAAACTTTGGCCGCAGAACTTTAGCCTGTGTCTATACTGATTTATATTTTTTCACTCTTTTATTCGTGTTCTCCTGAAGAATGACGCCAGGCCCCACGTTCTCCTTTTCTAAAAAGTGGTTCCAGTGACCACTTTACCCAAGAGCGAAACAGCTACGAGATTAGGGATTACTTTTCAGACTTCGTTTTAGCAGTTACTAATCCCAATTGGGCTAATAGCTTTGCGTGTAAAATTGCTATCTCAGGGTCCGTGTGATGCGCTGGGGTTGTATGGCCTGGAGGGTGATGCCCCCTGAATTAGACCACAACCTAAATACACCTCATTAACACGGAGAGGATTTACAAGTTATCTAAAGGAGGAATCAACAGCCAGGGCACAATTACAAAGTTTAGGGCATTCTATTTGTCGACCATTTGGAACAATAAAACTGGGTTAGTATGCAGTGCAGTGTCTTTGTCACTTTCGAATAATACTAAAAAAAAACAGAGTAGCCTACATTCAAAAATGAATAATTTTAAAGCGGATTATTGAGTATAATCGGAAAAGACCAAAACAAAGATTAGAAGAGCTAATTGTGGAAACATTTGGAGGAGTAAAACAGAAACTCTGCAGGGCCTGAAAAGGGACAGAGCCGTTTATTATCCGTTTCCACTGAGGCTTGAGTTTACTCCTTGGCAGTGTCGTTTTTCTCCTTTTTGTGACACAGTCAGGGACGCGATAAACGGCAAGTAGCCTAACAAATTGAATTAAACGCTAAAATTGAGAAAAAAAAAAGAAAAATGGTCTTTTATTTTTATAACTTCGAAAAATCTTTAATTTTTTTTATACAATGTATAGTAAGTAACAATAACATCGATACAGTTATTTTTTAAATATAGGCTAATTCAAATAGAACTGTATTATTCAATAGCTGCTTATGTAAACACTAACGTACTTTAAACCGTGACCTGCATATTCACACTTTTGAGAGCCAATTGTAATGAGAAAACACATAAGATAAAAGAGAGAAACACACACACACACACACACACACACACACACAGGTTTGTTTTTGTGAAAAGTGGGGACATCCCATAGGCGTAATGGTTTTTATACTGTACAGACCGTATATTCTATTGCCCTACACCAACCCTACCCCTAAACCTACCCCTTACAGGAAACTTTCTGCTATTTCAGATTTTCAATACACTCCATTCTGTGTGATTTATAAGTGTGTTGAAAAGTGGGGCCATGGGGTAATGTCCTCAAAAGTCACCTTCTCCTTGTAATACCTATGTCATACCTTTGTCATTATACAAATTTATGTCCTCATTTGTCACAAAAACGCGCGCGCGCACACACACACACACACACACACACACAATTCTGAGTGAGCTCAAGCCCAGTGGTGAGATATAAGCAGTGCATCTCACAGAAACAGATTGAAGTAATCCAGCACCATATAAAGCAATATTGAGTGAGTTTGAGAGGGGGCGCTCATCATTTGCATGCGCGGACTGATTAGTTGGTTCAAAAGTGGCCTGTTTTCTGTTCTGTGATGGCAGAGGGTCAGTGCTTCTCTAATGGGCCGGTAAAGCGCTGCAAGCGGGAACAGACAGACTAAATACATCAGTACTATCACCAATCAGCATAGGTGTGTTCAGCTCTGTCTTTCTCTCACTGCGTGAGCCTTGACTTTCTCACTCTCTCTCTCTCTCTCACTCACTCACTTCACATGCGAGCACACACACACCCTCCTCACTCCCTGAGCAGTCCTGACATCTCCGCTCACTGTCAATCTGTGTCTCCTTCGCAGGGAATTTCCTTCCAGACAGAGGAACGCTGGAAAAAACATATATTCTGAGAAGAACTTACTATCGGAGACAAATTGTTTATTTCCCTGTTTCACCAGTTGGCTCGGAAGGGCTCAGGCGGTGGAGCAGAATGCCTCAAAAAGGTGAGTGCGCGTGTTAAAACGAAAAGTTAGTTGTTAGTATGGGATCCAGAATTTTATTGAAGTGATCCACCACATTTTTATTATTTATTATTGATATTAGGTTTACTATCAGTGGTGTTGCCGAGTGATTAAATAAAAACGTGCTCGCCTTATTAATAGTTTATATGCTTACTCAAAAACGAAATAAAGCTGCGCTCTCAGATTCTGCTGTAGCCTATTTGTTTCTGTCTACTTTTTTAGACAGAAGCCACTGCTGTATGTGGATAGTACACATTGTATCTATGAGAGGAAAGTGTTAGAAGTCACATTAGGCCCGAACAGTGTTTTTTTATTTTTAATATTTTGCGGAGCACGGGAATGCAATGACCCGTTGAGGAAAGATGTCAGTTTGATTCATCAGCCGAGCGCCTTCTTAAAGATTTGCCTGAATCTCGCGAGGACCTGCTTGTTTGTTAGTCTTTGCATTTTAAGAATATATAATATATAGAGTTTACGATTTTTAAAAATAGTCCAGATAATATAGTTCAGTGCTATTGGACAAATGCCCCGTCAAGACTAAAGCGTGTCACTTCTATGTTAAATATGTAGCCTAAAAATAAACATCAATATATTGTCCGAATGCAATTAATTAAATAAAATGATTTAGTAATTCACAAAATTTTATTGACTTAAAATTCTTTAAACCATAACAGCGGACTCGTTTATTTTAGCATCCAGCATATATTCACCAGGCCTGCTTATTCTACTAAATGTACTTTGTTTTTCTATGGCATTGGGACGCTCAAGTCCTCATAAACATTGACTAAATAAATGTAGCTCCAAATAACAAAAGATTTCCCCATCGATGGCAGTATAAGATGATTAGGGCATGTTAATGTCAGATCCTTCAAAACTTCCCACTGCGCTTTTGTACACATCCAGATGCATGTCTGCATGTGAATGATGTTTATGAAGAACACTGTTTCCTGAATACGCATGTTTAATTAAAGCAATTGTAGTTAAGGATTACACAAACGAAAGAAATGCAGATGAGATCCTAGTTAACCTCATAAACAACAACAACAGTCTCCAATACGACGTTAGATCAATCATTAACGGGAACACGCAGAGTCTATGCGTATTAAAAGAGCGCAAAACAATTAACATTTTACTGTGATTAAGAGATTTAATCGGTACATTAGGTTTTAAAGGTGTTTTGAATAGCGGGTTGTTTCTATTTCACGAAACTTTTTTTTTTTTTTAATGAGTCTTGTTATATTCATTTTATTTACTTATTTTTTATAGATACGACTATATCAACATTGATGAAGGCATATGACATATGTATTTAAAAATGAATTAATTTTAAAATCAGAAAATTACGCAAAAATATTTAAATTGCATGTGTAAGTAGTAAAAAGTTTCTATATCGTTGTAAATTAAGAAAATGTAAGAGATTAATGTAAATAAAATTTGGAGAAAAAAAAAAATCAACAAAATGTTGCAGGGGGAAAAAAACTTTAGAACACTTAATTTAAGTGTAAAATAGGCTAATGCTTATTACAATTATTTAAATGTACTGATAAGTTAAAGTTGATCAAACTTAGGAACAGTGTTTTTTTATTTTTAATATTTTGCGGAGCACGGGAATGCAATGACCCGTTGAGGAAAGATGTCAGTTTGATTCATCAGCCGAGCGCCTTCTTAAATATTTGCCTGAATCTCGCGAGGACCTGCTTGTTTGTTAGTCTTTGCATTTTAAGAATATATAATATATAGAGTTTACGATTTTTAAAAATAGTCCAGATAATATAGTTCAGTGCTATTGGACAAATGCACCGTCAAGACTAAAGCGTGTCACTTCTATGTTAAATATGTAGCCTAAAAATAAACATCAATATATTGTCCGAATGCAATTAATTAAATAAAATGATTTAGTAATTCACAAAATTTTATTGACTTAAAATTCTTTAAACCATAACAGCGGACTCGTTTATTTTAGCATCCAGCATATATTCACCAGGCCTGCTTATTCTACTAAATGTACTTTGTTTTTCTATGGCATTGGGACGCTCAAGTCCTCATAAACATTGACTAAATAAATGTAGCTCCAAATAACAAAAGATTTCCCCATCGATGGCAGTATAAGATGATTAGGGCATGTTAATGTCAGATCCTTCAAAACTTCCCACTGCGCTTTTGTACACATCCAGATGCATGTCTGCATGTGAATGATGTTTATGAAGAACACTGTTTCCTGAATACGCATGTTTAATTAAAGCAATTGTAGTTAAGGATTACACAAACGAAAGAAATGCAGATGAGATCCTAGTTAACCTCATAAACAACAACAACAGTCTCCAATACGACGTTAGATCAATCATTAACGGGAACACGCAGAGTCTATGCGTATTAAAAGAGCGCAAAACAATTAACATTTTACTGTGATTAAGAGATTTAATCGGTACATTAGGTTTTAAAGGTGTTTTGAATAGCGGGTTGTTTCTATTTCACGAAACTTTTTTTTTTTTTTAATGAGTCTTGTTATATTCATTTTATTTACTTATTTTTTATAGATACGACTATATCAACATTGATGAAGGCATATGACATATGTATTTAAAAATGAATTAATTTTAAAATCAGAAAATTACGCAAAAATATTTAAATTGCATGTGTAAGTAGTAAAAAGTTTCTATATCGTTGTAAATTAAGAAAATGTAAGAGATTAATGTAAATAAAATTTGGAGAAAAAAAAAAATCAACAAAATGTTGCAGGGGGAAAAAAACTTTAGAACACTTAATTTAAGTGTAAAATAGGCTAATGCTTATTACAATTATTTAAATGTACTGATAAGTTAAAGTTGATCAAACTTAGTTTTACATGTCAAATGAACATTTTATCAGGCATTAGTTCTTCAGTCTTGGGAAGAGAGCGAATGGAAACGGACACACCGGTTTTGTTATTTCAGCGTCGGGAGAGAAAATGAAACGAAAGACTTTCCTTCCCTGGGCCCCTTTTTAGCAATGTCACTGAATAGATCCTTTATTGCAATTGTTTTTTCCAATTGAGCACCCTACTGGGCTGTTGCATCCTTTTACAACCCCTAACAACCCACACCCGTTACACAAACACCTCCAGATATTTATAACGCGAAATTACTTTTCTATTTCCCCAAACAGAAACACGCATTGGGGTTCGGGCACCGGGGTCATGGCCGTCAGGAAAGTGGAGAAAAAAAAAAATCAACAAAATGTTGCAGGGGGTAAAAAACTTTAGAACACTTAATTTAAGTGTAAAATAGGCGAATGCTTATTACAATTATTTAAATGTACTGATAAGTTAAAGTTGATCAAACTTAGTTTTACATGTCAAATGAACATTTTATCAGGCACTAGTTCTTCAGTCTTGGGAAGAGAGCGAATGGAAACGGACACACCGGTTTTGTTATTTCAGCGTCGGGAGAGAAAATGAAACGAAAGACTTTCCTTCCCTGGGCCCCTTTTTAGCAATGTCACTGAATAGATCCTTTATTGCAATTGTTTTTTCCAATTGAGCACCCTACTGGGCTGTTGCATCCTTTTACAACCCCTAACAACCCACACCCGTTACACAAACACCTCCAGATATTTATAACGCGAAATTACTTTTCTATTTCCCCAAACAGAAACACGCATTGGGGTTCGGGCACCGGGGTCATGGCCGTCAGGAAAGTGACAGTGGATGTTGTGTGTGTGTGTGTGTGTGGATGGTCGTCTGGGGGGCAGGGCGCCCTCGGCTCTTTGTATTCGGGCAAGTATTGGTGCGTTTGGTGGGAGGTTGTGTTGCTAGTTGCAGAGGCCGAGTTGTGCTGGCTGGGTTTGGGTATAGAAGGTAAAAGAGGCGCATTGTTGAGCTCCAGCAGGCTTTGTTAGGATCCTCTCACCCCCTTCACTTTTCAGAGCACTGATGCGAAGTAGACAGCGTGTGTCACTGTACACTTTTGACGGGAAGATCTAAAGAGGAACATTTGTTTTACAGACCACCAAGATATTGAGACGCTAAAACTATTCTATTCTCTATTCTATCCTTTTATATTTAATAGCGCAGGTTAAGTTTTTCTATTTTATGTGCCAAAACTAAACAAATGACAGGTGCAAAAGACTGCGTAGCCTATAAAGTACCTATATTAAAAATAAATCAAATAGGCTTTGTATGCATTTAAAATAGGACTGAATACAAATCATTCTAATATTACTCTTTTGCTCTATCCTAGGAATGATCTAAATAGTCAGACGCAAATGAAGGGCTAAATTGTTTTAATCGGACAGTCAACTCTGTTACCAGGCAAGTTTTTAACGCTGAAATTCACCTAGAAAGGATTATTATCAAATACATCACTTGACTCCTTTATGCGTAGAGATGCATCGGACATATATGCAACGCCGCAATTGTTGCAAAACTGCAATAAAAAAAAATGTGGATTTCACAACTAACCCTATTTATTTTCTTTGTCATAAATAGAATACCATAACCAACCCACGTGGGAATCAGGAGTGGCGTCCATGATGCAAAACAGTAAGTGCAATTCTTATGTGTATTTTCTTATTAATAAAGATAGCTGTTTATTCAATGGCGGATTGTTTTATTTTCATCTACGATTACATTTGAATTGCATTGCATTTCTGACGGGAATTAAATATTTGACAAAACATGCGAACGTTTGAATTATGGTAAAATTGTGAGGCGTTAAAATCCTTACAGAAAATTCCAACACTTTTTTTTATTATTACTTCGTGTCGATAATTAAAAGAAAAGCTATACGGATGCAAACTGCATTTTACATATATGTCAAGCATAAATAAATGAAATGCTGATGGGGGAGGAGATGTTTATTTCTGCTTGAGTTGGTAACAAATGCAGCTCTGGCTGGATTAATGCAGAAAATAGTTGCCAACTTCTACAGAGGACTTGACAGTGCCGAAACAGCTAGTGCACGAAAAGGGACACACGAAATAGTTTGATGATTGCAGGATTTGATTTCAGGATTTTCCGTGCTTGCTTGAGGGGGGGAAAGAGAGTTATGTTATTCTGTAAACGGCACAACATCACTTAGTTTATGCATTTGTCTCTTGCCTTAGGATCTGACATATGATAAATGCTTCTGGAACGATTTCTTTGTGATTATGTAATGTAATTATAGACTGGTCAGTCATATGGAAATATAAAACAGAACTCAAATAGTGAATAATAAAATATATAGAAAGATACAGTGAGGAATGAGGCAGGATATTTTAAAATATATGTAATTAAATGTAAAAACACATATCACATTTAAATGCATGCACCAAATTATTTTGTTTTAAATCTCCAATTTGGCCTGGATATTTAGCATTAATGTTCGAAATTCACAACATATGTTTCCCTATTAGTAGGGGAGCAATAAAATACAAGTCTCATTATGACTGCCACCAGGCCAGGTCTACAGTCCTACACCATGGGGAATTATATGATTATTAAGACTTAACCTTTGAACTGTGAAATGACAGGCCTGGTCATGTTTCTCTGTGATGGTGACATCAATCAAATGGATTCATTTGATAAACATGCACGCCTTCGTATACGTTCAAGAGTCTATTAAATCCATCTAATCCAGGAATTACTGAAGAGTGAGAGGATGACAGTGGATTATTCCACTGGATTTGGACCGATTACCACATGTTTGTTGTGCAGTATCAGTGCTTAAATAAATCAGGTTCATTCAAATTAGTCCAGTTGGATGTGGTATTTAAAATTGAGTTTTTTAACTGAATAGGCTTTATTCATGACATGCCTGAAAAACCAATGAGTTTCAAAGGCTCAGAGCTGCACAGTTTCACTCACCCCCCCCCCCCCCCCCCCTCCCCCCACACTTTAAATGGAAGATATTTCAAATTTAGAGGCTCTTTTCAATGGTGCATTTCCCACAACAGGACTGTAGCAGATGTGGGGTTTGTTACAAACAGTACGACGGACTGAAAAAAAGAGAAGCTTTGTCAGTTTTAATATGTTTAGAAATATGCACGCCTCTGTCCTCTTGCCTGTGCATTGCCCCTATAGCTAGCAATAAAACGAAGCCTCCCTTGAAGGCAACAAGAGCAGGATCCAATTTTGTCTGATATCCAAATGCAGACAGAAAGGGTCGTTTTATCATGCTACTATTTGTCGTGACGATGCGTTTTTCAAAAGCAGAGCAGTGTCATATAAAGTGACAGTCCTGCCACAAGTACTTCAGCTGATCTTTTCAATGAGCCTTCCATGCATGATCCGAGGCGACCTCCGCCTATTTCCAGAAATTAAGCTCAAACTTGACATGCAGCTAGCTTTATTTTAAAGACAAATGTCAGAGAGTCTCATCATATTTTCCCCCCTCTTCTTCTTCTATATTTGGAGCTTATTTATTGCTTAGGAGCTCGGGCTCCTGCAGTCAGACGAGAGAGGAGCAGAGAGCTAGAGCACACACACACTCCGGGGAGGCTTTTCGTAGGGAGTTTTTTTTGCTCGCTTTGAATTGACTTTTCACTGGACTTTCACATCGCATCAAAAATACACTGAACTGGTATGCGCTTTTCATATTCTTCTGAGCTTTGCGGGTCCTGTTTTGCTTTAATATGTAGTTATTTCACACATTGCTGTTTTGATGAAAAGCATCACTGTCGTATGCTTGGACTCTTTCAGACTGGCTGTTGTACTTGAATGCCGACGGGTGCTTATTTATTGGGGATTTGATTGTCTGGTGTGAACGAGAGTTTCCAAACACTGGTGCACGGTCTTGCGGAAAGCTGTTCTCTTGAGGACAGTTTGATTATGAAATTTCAGTTCACTTGAATGGAGATGTTCATTTCATCAGTCGGTTGTGTGCGTCGATTGATTCCAGCCGACATTCAAATGTTGATTTACAGGGCACAACGACTTGTGTAACAGCTTTCAAAACTGTTGGTTTAACAAATGCAAAACTTGTTTTGGATTATTAACGATGGTCAGATAAAGTTGATTATTAATTGAAAAAATTTTCCTTTGTTGGTCACACAAAATATATCACATGACTGAATCACCAGGGAATTTTTAAAGGTCAGATCAGATAGCTTAACAAATGCACATTTTTACTTTTTCCATTGTATATTTAAGATATTTTAAATTTAGAGGCTCTTTATTATTCATTTAAAAAATGCAAGTTTACTTTGTTTGTCACACTTATTTGTGTAAGCAGCAAAATGTATTTAATGAGCAATTATTTAGTTGTTATTTCACTGTTGTTGATTTATTATATAACATGGACATTGTGATGTAAAAATACACTTTTTCAGTCTTATCTGACTCGGTTTGTCAGTAACGCTGATCAAAGAAAAGCTCCAAGAAGTGGAGCTTTATTCTGGACAATGGGACACCTATTGAGGCAATGTTTTCGAGTGGAAAGACGAGCCAATTTGTTATGTCTCCATGTGCCACAGGTCACAGTGGCGTCAACCAGCTCGGCGGGGTGTTTGTGAACGGCAGACCGTTACCGGACTCCACCAGACAGAAGATCGTCGAACTCGCTCACAGTGGAGCGCGACCCTGCGACATCTCCAGGATTTTGCAGGTGACCGTGAAGCCCATTTGTACATCCACAAACTTCATAGGTGCTAGTGGAATAATAACACTTAGTTACAAGTCAAAATCACGGTCACTTTCAATCAAGTAGTGCAGCTAAATAAAATGGATCACACATTATGCATTCAAAGAATGTGCTATTCAGTTGTATTGCGCAGCAAACAAACAAACACTAACGTAAAGTGTGACCCGAAACGTAATGAAATCATCCTAGCAATTTTAAGGCATATTTTCTGTGTTCATAGACCCATGATGATGCAAAAGTCCAACTGGACAATAAGAACGTAAGCGTATAACCGTTTGAAGTACATTACATTATTTCAATTTAGTTTTAAATAATGTATGTGAATTGTGTATATTGCTGTCCATTCAGGTGTCCAATGGGTGTGTGAGCAAGATTTTGGGGAGATATTATGAGACCGGCTCCATCCGACCACGAGCCATCGGAGGCAGCAAACCGAGGGTAGCGACGCCTGAAGTGGTCAGCAAAATAGCGCAGTACAAGAGGGAGTGTCCCTCGATCTTTGCCTGGGAAATTCGGGACAGGCTGCTGTCTGACGGGGTGTGCACCAGCGATAACATACCGAGCGTAAGTGCAAATAACGCTTCATTTGCAAACGTCACTCTGCACTTCTTACGTCAATAAAAAAAGTTGTGCTTGCAATTTAGATAAATAGATACACTTTTACATTTATCCATATTGAAAGAATATACCGGATTATAAATACAAATAACATTCACGGAGAGAGCTACAGTGAAATAATATGCCTCTTTAAGGCTGAAACACACAGCAGTTGAGTGACGGTCTGCTTTATACCTTTTAGGTGTCGTCGATAAATCGAGTCCTACGCAACCTGGCTAGCGAAAAGCAACAGATGGGTGCAGATGGCATGTACGACAAGCTGAGAATGCTCAACGGGCAGACCGGCACATGGGGGACTCGCCCGGGATGGTACCCTGGTACGTCCGTGCCAGGACAACCAAATCAAGGTGAGACAGTCTAAAAGCAATAAGAGCATCACTGTCAGCAGCTGAGTTGGAATAACAATAACACATAAACAACAAAAAGGAACAGCAACAACAAAGCAAGTACATCAAAAATAAATAAATAAATAAATAATAAATAAAAACGGCAAAAAAATAAACAACAAATAAAAAAAATAATTAATTAAGAATAAATAAATAAATTAATGATTATTAATATACATTTTAATATTCTAAATAGTTTTGATAATAATAACAACAACAACAATAACAGCATCAGTATTTATCATACAAATATTAATTATTTGTATTGTTTTTACTATCCCATATTCTACTATAATATTTATACTGAATTTTTATGGCAATATTCAATATAATAAATTGTAATATATATGAAACTATTATTACTAATTAAAAATTGAAAAATGAAAGTATAATGTATATTAAACTTATTACTAATAGTTTAATAACATATATACAGTATATCTATATATGTGACCCTGGACCACAAAACCAGTCATATAGTTCAATTTATCATCTGAAAGCTGAATATATAAGCTTCCCATTGATGTATGGTTTGTTAGGATAGGATAATATTTGGCCGAGATACAATAATTTGAATATCTGGAATCTGAGGGTGCAAAAAAAAATAAAAATCTAAATACTGAGAAAATCGCATTTAAAGTTGTCCAAATGAAGTTCTTAGCAATGCATATTACTAATTAAAAATTAAGTTTTGATATATTTACGGTAGGACATTTACAAAATATTTTCATGAAACATGATCTTTACTTAATATCCTAATGATTTTTGGCATAAAAGAAAAATCAATAATTTTGACCCATACAATGTATTTTTGGCTATTGCTACAAATATACCCCAGCGACTGGTTTTGTGATCCAGGTTCACATATAGTGTATAATGATGTTTATATTATACATTATTATTAATTTAGCATAATAGTATTTTAAGTAACACTTTACAATAAGCTTTCATTTAACAACTGTTAACTACATTAGTTAACATGAACTAACAATGAAAAATACTTCTAAAGCACTTATTAATCTTATTTAATGTTAATTTCAACATTTCCTCATACTTTATTAAAATCAAAAGTTGTATCTGTTAATATTATTTAATGGACCCGTGCTGACACGAACTAACAACAAACAGTCTTATTTTTTAAATAACGGTAAAACAGATGAATAATTACTGTAAGAAATTTACAGCTCTTTGTTAGTTAATGCATTTACTAACATTAACTAAATGGAACCTTATTGTAAAGTGTTACTGTATTTTATTATGAATTCATAGTATTAATTTATTTCTACTGAAAAAGTGTTTGAAATATGTGAAATGTTAAAAAATAAATTTGCAGTCATTAGGTCTAAAAGTCAATCCATCTGGAGACACATTAGATTAATACACAAAATGTAGAATAGCGTGCCACTGGCAAACGTAGATGGGAAAAGGCCACTCGTTAATTGAGGAGTTAGTGCTAATTAATCGCTCATTTCAATACGGCTTCTGTCTGGCTCTTGGATCTGCGTGACTAGGAACAGAGTTTTCGGCAGAGGTGTCCATGCGCTACCACCTGCCCCCTCCCCCTGCCACTGCCCTCCACATCATTTACGCCCCATGGGGAGTGAGAGAAAAGCACTGCGTGTCCTGGGACAAAAGATGTTTCTGTCACATGCAAGAATTTGTGACAGGCACAGCTCTGTCTCTCTGTAATTGCTCATTAGAGGTTGCTTTCTTTGAGGGAGAGAGAGAACATGTACAGACTTTTGGTTAGAGGAGACAATGAAAACAAGTTTAGCTGATGAATAGTTAGTTTCTAATCAGGTTGATGTATCCGAATCCTTCGTGTGGATGTTCACAGTATCACAAACACTATCTTAGAACATTAATATTTAACAAAAAAAATGCAAATGATCACTTACTAAATGCAAATAGTTCACCCCTAAATTTAAATTACTCACCCTGTCATTCCAAATTAGACTTTTAAAGACCTATCATACAGGTTCAAAAGACTTATAGTGTGTAATACTGTATGGACAATTGTTATTGTGCTTTTATATTATAATTATATTATTATGTTGTTATTGTAAATTTATGTTATTGAGCTTAATGACTCCAACTCTGAACAACAAACCAAAAAAAAAAAGATACAAAAATAAATTAATTAAAAAAAATAACAGCATACAGGTTTTTATATAGTTAACTAAAACTGAAAACACTGAACAAATTTTTGTTACTTGAAATAAAAGTTAACTGAAATAAAATATTATAAACAAACACAAACTACTAAAAATGACAAAAACACATTTTTGATACTTGAAATAAAATAAAAGTTAACTGAAATAAAATCAATTATTACACACACACACACACACAGAAAGACAGACACAGACAGACAGACAGACAGACAGACACAGGTTTGTTTTTATGGTTTATGGGGACTCTCCATAGGCGTAATGATTTTTATACTGTACAAACCGTATTTTCTATTGATTTTCTATTCTATAAACCTACCCCTCACAGGAAACTTTCTGCATTTTTAGATTTTCAAAAAACTTTATAAGCCTTTTGAATTACGGAGACACCGAAAATGTCCTCATAAATCACCTTCTCGTTGTAATACCTATGTCATACTCATGTTATTATACAAATTTGTGTCCTCATAAACCACATAAACATGCACACACACACACACACAAAACCTACTAAAAAACAAAACAACAAAATTACTAAAACTTTAAAATTAAAAAAAGAAAACAGACAATCTAAAAATAAAAACTGATTCAAAATATTAATAAATCTATTAATAGTGTCAATGATAGAAAAATAGCACTGGTTTGAAATTACGATTGTGAGTAATTATTATTTTTTTTCTCCATTGTATGTTAACTTTTTAAGTTTATATCTCGCAATTCGGACTTTTTTTGACAGGATTGCGAGATATAAACTCGCAACTGTGAGTTATAAAGTCAGAAATGTGTGATATAAACTCCCAGTTGTGTTATACAGTCAGAAATGCGAGATACAAACTCATGGTTGTATGAAAATGTCAGAATTGTGAGCTGACATTTTTTCTCAGAAATGGACTTGCAATAGCGAGTTTATATCTTAGACATTCTAAGATAGAGGTTAGAATTGTGAGATAATATCACAATTATCTTTTACATTTTTATATTCTGTGGCGGAAACAAGCTTCCATTTTAACCAGATAGTCACTGCAGGTGAAACAGCATGGAATGCACTTGTTCTGATTGGAGAGACTTCTCTATCCCGTGCTAAAGCAAGCAAAGGTCTTTCAATGGTCATCTCCTGTTGAACGTATAAATCCTAACTGGCGTTTAACAGGCCCGGCCTGGGTTCTTTGATTAATGACAGTGGTGTGTAGAGGTTAACATACTGAACTGAAAGCTCTGTTGACTAGATCCTTGTGTTATACAATGCTGAGCACTGCACGCCTCTCTTTTTGTTGTTCCTTTCCAATTGTGCCCTCGGGAGAATTTGAGCCTGACGAAAAAGGCCTGGCTGCCCATCTCTGTCTGCACAGTTTAATGGTTCCCCTCATTCTTCTGGTGGTATTGTGTCATGCAGAAAAGCAGCTCTCTATTCAAGTGTTGGTGGTCACCTCAATAGGTCCCTGGACACCCATACGGTGAATAGCACTAAGAATGCCTATACATTATATGTGCTGCGTATGAAAACATCCAAGGGAGCTTGAGGATGATTCAATGTGTTTCTTTTGGCACTTTGTTACGGAACTATGCAGATAATGCTGACAATTCCTGCCCTGAATCTACAGGCGTATTCACAACAAAGACAAATTATATTATAAAGTAGTGCTGTCAAACGATTAATCGTGATTAATCACATTCAAAATAAAAGTTTTTGTTAACATAATATATGTGTGTGTACTGTGTTTATTATGTATATATAAATACACACACATTAAGTATACATTTTGAAAATATTTACATATATACATTTATATTATTATATTTTATATTATATATAAATATATTTAATATATAAACATAACATGTCTTTGTTATATATATACATGCATGTGTTTGTATTTATATATACATAATAAATATACACAGTACATACTCATATATTACGTTAACAAAAACTTTTATTTTGGATGCGATTAATCGCGATTAAAGGGGTCATATGATGCGATTTAAATTTTTCCTTTCTCTTTCCAGCCCGGGGTCATCACATGTGGTTGCCGCCAGCCTCCTTCGTCGAATCCGCCTGCCGCGCCGTTCTCAAGCCCACCACCTGTGCTCACTCTAGCCCCCCGGCTGTTCCTCACTCTAGCCCCCGGCCTCTGCTCACTCTAGGCTGCCGCCGCCGCTCACTCTAGGCCGCCGCCGCCGCCGTGTGTGATGCTGTGTTTCGTTGTGAAAGCGAAACTACT
>NW_015506040.1:234661-245435 GCF_001515645.1 Sinocyclocheilus grahami | reverse complement strand
TTTGTAAAAATCAATGCGTTTCAGAAAGGCGGGGCATAGAGGAGAAACAACAATGTACAGTATGTGGAAAATAATGTGTTTTTTGAACCTTAAACCGCATAAACACATTTCATTACACCAAATACACAAAATAATGTTCTATTTAGCAACATCATATGACCCCTTTAATCATTTGACAGCACTCATTTTATAAAATAACAAAATAAAATATTTTATTATATTTCATTTATTGTGTTTTTTTTAATACTTTGTAAATTATTTGTGCAACTCAGTCATGCAATTTTTTTAATTATTTTTTGGCCATTGAATTGAAGCTAAATAAAAATCTTAAACTTAAACTACTTAGAAATTGCCTTGGCAACTAACTGAAATACATACACTTAAGTTGAAGTACTAAAACTAAAATTGAAATACAAATTAAGCTATATAGAAAAATTTAACTTAATAATAATGATAATAAAAATAAAAATGACAAAAGCACAGGTAACTCTTTACAATAAGGTTCCATTTGTTAACATTAGTGACTTGCATATTATTTAACACGAACTTCAAACTTATTATTCTTAGTTAATGCTAATTTCATTATTTACTAATATATTATTAAAATCAAAAGTTGTACCTGTTAGTACTATTTAATGGCCTTGAGCTAACATGAACTAACAAAGAATAGCTTTATTTTTATTAACTAACGTTAACAAATATTAATAATTATATAACAAATGTACTGCACATTGTTAGTTAATGCATTAACTGGCATCAACTAATGGAATCTTACTGTAAAGTATTACCAAAGCACATAACAAAATTGACTAAACTTAAATTAAAATGATTTTTTTTTTTAAGAAAATAATATGACTAAATAGTATATAAATAGTTCTAAAATAACACTGATGCAACATGGTGTGAATTGACTCAAGGTTATGAAAATATGGTGTGTGTGTGTGTGTGTGTTCTACAATTCTACATTCTTTTTTTGCAGATGGTTGCCAGCAACAGGACAATGGTGGTGAGAACACTAACTCCATTAGCTCAAATGGTGAGGATTCAGATGAGACTCAAATGCGCCTGCAACTGAAAAGAAAACTGCAAAGAAACAGAACGTCGTTCACGCAGGAGCAGATCGAAGCCCTGGAAAAAGGTGAGCGTCAAGTGTAAGCATTAACAACAAATGTCTGCCATACCCAGCTGAGGGACACAGAGTAACACGCTTTCCCATCGGTTTTTAGAGTTTGAAAGAACCCACTATCCAGATGTTTTCGCAAGAGAAAGACTTGCAGCAAAAATCGACCTTCCGGAAGCTAGAATACAGGTGAGAAGATTAGTGCAACTTTAAAACCAGGGCATCTACTGCATGTTCACTGTTGCTATGGTTTACATCTGCTGATCTTCTCTGTGTCGCAGGTATGGTTCTCAAACAGAAGAGCGAAATGGAGGAGGGAAGAGAAGCTGAGGAACCAGCGACGACAAGCCAGCAACTCCTCCAGTCACATTCCCATCAGCAGCAGTTTCAACACAAGCGTCTACCAGGCAATCCCACAACCCACCACTCCTGGTGAATGACACACCACAACCTAAACATATAAGACATGCAATAATGCCTTCACACCAAAGTCCAAATGTTTGATGCAAACAAGATTTTAGATCTCTTTTACACAAATATTGTACAACATATCAGAACAATTAATTCAATCTTTTATTATGAAAACGAAAATGAACATAGCTTTGAATTATCTACTTGAGTCATTTAGCATCAAAAGCTTAACTTTTTGTTAGATTCCTTTTCGCCTGAAATAAGTCTTAAAAATATAATATAATTAGTGCTGTCAAGTGATTAATCGCGATTAATCGCATCTAAAATAAAGTTTTTTGTTTACATAATATATATGTGTGTACTGTGCACATTTATTATGGATATATAAATACACACACATGCACATATATATTTAAGAAGAGAATGTTATGTTTATATATTAAATATATTTATATATAATATAAATTGTATAAATATATGCATGTAAATACATGTAAATATTTTAAAAATATATACACACGTGTGTATTTATATATATATACATAATAAATATACACAGTACACACAGATATATTATGTAAACAAAAACGATTATTTTGGATGTGATTAATCGCGATTAATCGTTTGACAGCACTAAATATAATATAATATAATAAAATGTAATTATTTATAATAGTTTTATTATTTATATTAATTACATTTATTTATTTTATTATTTATATCATTTATTGTTACATATATTAAATGTTTTGTATGTATACAAAATATAATAATAATAATAATAAAATACTTTTGTCATTTTGTCAAACTCATTGTTAACTAAAACAAAAACGAACTAAACTAAAATAAATAAATATTCGTTTGAAAAGCACTTCAACCATGATAAACTCTTTTTCCATCATTTTAAATAATTTTGTAGTATACAAAACATCATCCTTGGGTTACACAAATATTGTTCAACAAATATCGGATGTAGAACAGTTAATTCAAAGTATTCAAACTATAATTAAAGAACAATCACTTAGCTGCGTCAAACTTGGTGTGCGAAGGCTTTACATTTTGGTAGATTCACTCCAACTATTATAATCGAAATCTTTCATAACTAAAGGATGACATTTTTGAGTATGCTATATTTACTTGATAAAATGTGTAAACCATGTGATATTTTTTTTGTCTTTACCAGTGTCCTTCACAACAGGGTCCATGCTAGGCCGATCAGACACGGCTCTGACCAACACGTACACGGGTTTGCCTCCGATGCCCAGCTTCACAATGGCTAACAACCTGTCTATGCAGGTGAGTAGCGTTACAAAGTTTCCTCCTCTACCCTTGATAACTCGATTAATGTGCTGTGTGTGATGCCTCCTTAAATGTCTCCCATTCCATCATTTAAAGCAAACTCCTCTGTGTTATAGATACTAAAAAGCTATATATTTACAGTATATACATATATTCTTGTTTTTTATAGCCAAGCCAGACATCTTCCTATTCCTGCATGCTGCCCACCAGTCCGTCCGTGAATGGGCGAAGCTACGACACATACACACCCCCTCATATGCAGGCACACATGAACAGCCAAACAATGGCAACTTCTGGTACCACCTCAACAGGTAGGCAGAATACGTTCATTGTGCGTTTAACGAACTCGCCCTTGATCAACTGGCACATTTATGCTACCGTTCAGAAGTCTGGGGTTAGAAAGATTTTTGATTTGCAAGAAATGAGCAGCAAGGACCAACATTACATTGACCAAAAGTGACAGTACAGACATTTATAATGTTACAGAAGACTTATATTTCAAATAAATGCTGTTCTTTTGAGCTTTCTACTCAAAGAATTCTGAAAACCAATGTTGGTAACACTTTACTTGAAGGGGTGTGCATAAGACTGACATGACACCTTCATAATCATGACATGACACATGTCATGAATATGAAGGAGGTTTTATGCATGTTTATGACAACTGTCATTAAGTGTCATTCGCTCAGTTATGTAATTTTTAATGCAAATATGACATTATTTGACCTAACCCTAACCTAACCCTACCCCTACCCTTACCCCTAACCATAGCCCATAACAAAGACATCTCAAACAATGTCATCTTTGCATTAAAAATTACATAACTGAGCGAATGACACTTAATGGCAGTTGTCATAAACATGCATAAAAAAGGGTTAGGTTAGGGTTAGGTCAAATAATGTCATATTTGCATTAAAAATTACATAACTGAGCGAATGACACTTAATGACAGTTGTTATAAACATGCATAAAAACCCTTCATATTCATGACACGTGTCATGTCATGATTATGTAGGTGTCATGTCATGATTATGAAGGTGCCATGTCAGTCTTATGCACACCCCTTCAAGTAAAGTGTAACCCCAATGTTTCCACAAAAGTATTAAGCAGCACAACATTGATAATAATAAGAAATGTTTCTTGAGCAGCAAGTCAGCATATTAGAATGATTTCTGAAGGAGCATGTGACACTGAAGACTGGAGTAAGGATGCTGAAAATTCAGCTTTACATCACAGGAATAAATTACGTTTTTAAATATTTAAAAATAGAAAACAGTTATTTTAATTTGTAATAATGTTTCGCAATATTACTATTTTTACTGTGTCAAATAAATGTAGCCTTAGTGAGCATAAGAGACTTCTTTTAAAAACATTTAAAAATCTTCTTAAACTTTTCAACGGTAGTGTATTATGCATATGCTCTTTTACCAATTTATTGTTCACGTTTTATATGAATTGCCCTAAAATTCTATTTAATTTTAAATGCATGATTTTGTGTATCAAAAATTGTGTTTCTTTGTTTCTCACCCATTTTATGTACCATTTTTTCCCTTCACAGTCCCTTTCAGTGAAACTTAGTGAAAATCTAAAGAAGTTTTTCCATGATAAAGATCCTTTTGTGCAATGGAAAGATTCCATGGATCTTGTCTGTTTTACATTGAACCATCAATGCCAATATAGAACCTTTATCTTAAATAGGGTTGAAAAACCATTTTACTTAAAAAAAAAACAAAAAAAAAAACATCCCTTTCAATGTTTAATTTTAAGTTCAATACTTCTTTAATCATCACATCACAAACCTGTTTGTTAAAGAGCATAAAAAATATGATAACACTTAAAGGTGGGGTAAGCGATTTCTGGTAGCCAATGTTGACATTTGAAATCACCAAAACAAACACGCCCCTACCCCGAAAGGGTCTCGCCCCTATTTTGATAGCTCCGCCCCACACATACGTACGCAACCCAGGCAATGATTAGTTCTGTGAATTTAACAAAGCAAAACCAATGTAACACCGTGTCTACACCGGACGCGAGCGGTGCGGCGCAACAAAATACTATACTATAGAACTCATTATAATCAGTGATGCCGTCCACACTATAGATATATATACATATCTATGGTCTACACTGGATGCGGCACGGCACGACAAATTCCTGACAGAAAACTGCTGCTGCGTTATATTTATGACGTATTGACACAAATTTCAAATGATTTTCAACAGTCGCTTTGTCGCGTCCAGTGTAGACAGACTTTAGCTGTTGCGGTGCAGACACGGTGTTACTCACCTCACCTAGAAACAAAGCAACCTCGACATCCAATTGCAGGCCTTCCGCTCCTTGAGTTCTCTCCAGTGCTGGAAAGCTGATCCGATATTTACACGGGTCCTACTTCTTGCCTTAAGCCTTCTTTTGTTTCCGCAGACGTTTTCCTCTTTTGTTTTTTATCCGCCATCTCTATCTTTCTGTCGCTCGGCTCGCTAATGTCCGTCCTGTGCACTGAGTGCTCTCTCCTCCGTATCATGAGTAGACACGCCCCTTACTGCTCATTGGTTACACATTTGTTTTGCTACTCGGCCCGAATCAGTTTTCTAAAGCATTTTTGAAAAATCGCTTACCCCACCTTTAACGGACAACACCAACGTCTCAATCCAGGTTCATACATAACATCAAAGCTTAAAGTTTGCAAGCGATCATGTTTCTGACCTATATTCAATCTCTATTTATAGGACTCATCTCCCCTGGAGTGTCTGTCCCTGTCCAAGTTCCCGGAACTGAGCCAGACATGTCTCAGTACTGGTCAAGATTACAGTAAAGAAAAGAGTTACTTCGCCCTTTGACTTCCACACAGAGACTAAGAGAGAACCTGGACCTCTGCAGCAGTATTTCCACAAACACACAGACACACACAAACAAATACCAGGACGAGGAAGCGTGTGGACTCTTGTCACGGTCTGGAAACTTTGCGGCACTACCTTTAAGAGGAAAAGCAGACGCTTAGACTTAATGGAACAAAAACAACAAACCTCTGCTACATCCACGATCTCCATTTTTTTTGTCGTATTTGTACATTGGCATTTACAAGTAAAGACGAAAAGACAATTCAACAGCCAAAAATATGTTGGCGAAGCACGACATATTGTGACTGTTTTCTAATATCAGGATGACGGATCAGACTTCAGGCCCATATCAAAGCAGCGAAGCAGAAACATACCAACAGGAAACGCCTATTCGTAGATATTTTCACTCTGGGAGAGTTAACGGCTAAAAAACAACCCTCAATGGCTTCAATTAATAACATTTAATAACATTACTATTGTATCTACAAAAGGAACAACAGCCATTATGTAAATGACTGAGTACTTTATAATTACGTACGAGGGTTTGGAGTTGGGTAGACGGATTCTGAGGCCGTTTGTGCTCGATCATTTATAACTGTGACGTCAGAGGAACGGGAAGTTATAATAACATTAATAACATTCATCCATTTTGCTACTGTCCAATTGTAAGTATTTGTTCTCCCTAGAAATTTCCTCCCGGAATTATCGCGGAACATAAATATATTCTCACTTTTATTGCCCCCGAGAAAAATCTATAAATGTTTTATACAGATTTTCATGCATCGTTAAAAAAAAGGAAAAACATTTCTTTAGGTCAGGTACAAGTTGTCTATTAGGTATAGTTGTATTATAGTGTCCTACAGTCAAATAATTTTGTGAGACTAGAAATATTTAATTCCGATAATTATGATTAAAAATGCTTGACAGAGTTTAAAAAAGTGTTTGGCAGTTGTTTACAAGTACATATCAGACTTTAACCATTGTTGATTGTAAAAACAGACCAAAGCCTTTGTATTTCATCTATTACACAACAATCTTAATCTTCTCTTTTTTAATAACATTACTATTGTATCTACAAAAGGAACAACAGCCATTATGTAAATGACTGAGTACTTTATAATTACGTACGAGGGTTTGGAGTTGGGTAGACGGATTCTGAGGCCGTTTGTGCTCGATCATTTATAACTGTGACGTCAGAGGAACGGGAAGTTATAATAACATCAAAATAACATTCATCCATTTTGCTACTGTCCAATTGTAAGTATTTGTTCTCCCTAGAAATTTCCTCCCGGAATTATCGCGGAACATAAATATATTCTGACTTTTATTGCCCCCGAGAAAAATGTATAAATGTTTTATACAGATTTTCATGCATCGTTAAAAAAAAGGAAAAACATTTCTTTAGGTCAGGTACAAGTTGTCTATTAGGTATAGTTGTATTATAGTGTCCTACAGTCAAATAATTTTGTGAGACTAGAAATATTTAATTCCGATAATTATGATTAAAAATGCTTGACAGAGTTTAAAAAAGTGTTTGGCAGTTGTTTACAAGTACATATCAGACTTTAACCATTGTTGATTGTAAAAACAGACCAAAGCCTTTGTATTTCATCTATTACACAACAATCTTAATCTTCTCTTTTTTATCGTTAGTCTTGTGTTGCGATACATTTTGTAAAGGAAAACAGTTGTTTTACATTCTAGTACACTGGCTTCGACTATATATGGCTGTGGCTTAATCACGCAGTCCTTTATTTATGATCGACAACCATTTGTGGTTTTAAAAACATGTTGACATCTCTTGAATTCTGCGTTTTTGTTGTGTACCTGAGACATGAACACTTGTAATGGTTTTTGTGTCAGAGCAATGCTTTGGAAAACGAAAGGTCTACCCTGTCTTGCAGATATTTCAATTGAACTTTATTTAAAAGCTTTCTAAATGTATTTTGTGAAAACTATTAAAAACATTTTGTACAGTATACATCGCTTTCTCCGTGATTTTCCAAAATGCAGAAATTTTAATATGACGCCTAATGAAAACGAGCACCATTTTCAAGAAAATCATTTAGAATTGAAAACATTTCTTTCTTCATGATTTTCCAAAAAATGCAGAACTTTTCATATGACGCCCAATGAAAGTGAACATCATTTTCAAGTGAAATATTCCTAATTAAAAACATTCCCATTTAAAGACACACCAGCGCGTCAAAACCTCTTCTCTCCACATACCTCATAATCACCAAAGAGCTGGTGAACAAAGGCACCAGCCGACCCCACACAACTCAGACATCACAAAAACACACCACAATAGAACAGGCCTATGCCATTCAGCACTGCCAGCTCTTGTTTTGGTAGAGTTACGATGGTCTAAAAGGAAGAAAAAAAGCGAGTGAGCGTGGGGGGAGGAGAGAGAGGGAAGAAACTAGAAGAATAAAGCGGTCCGAGCGAGCGGAGAGAGAGATGAAGCGATTGTGTGGCAGAATGAGTTATTTTGCTTCACTTGCTGTCTCAGCGGGGGGGCCGAGGGAAAGTGTCCTTGTGGAAAGGTTTTTGGGGGTGGTAGGTTGGTCCTGACACTTGCTGGGCCAGGTAGTGGCTTATGGGATTTCAGGACAGCTCTAGGTTTGCTCAAACACACCTACAAGACAGCAATGGAAAGTGAAAAGCATGGAGACATCTCGAATCACAACTAAAGCCAAGTTATACTTGGACAAAGCTGTTATATTTTATTTGTATGTGTTATTATACATGCAGTTTTGCGCTCAAATTAATTGATAAACTATGTTTGTTCTTAAAATATATTCATGTGACAACACCATGACTATTTAAGCTGATTAATCATGCCAACAAACATGATTCAAAATAATATAGGTGACCAGTGAATATAATATTAATCTCAAAATAAACTAGGGTATTCATAAAAATAAATCCATTGTTTCGGACCAGAGCAATAAACACACTGAACACTGATACAGCTGTATCTGTTTACAGACAATGAAAATGAGGCTATGAAACATTAATGTGTGTATAAACACTTACCTGGCTCATGAATATATGCTTTCACAAGCAGATTTATTCAGAAGCAGAAATTATTAATTTGTGCAGCAATTTTTACATTACAAGTACAATTCCCCCCAAAGTCAAGCAGGGTCATGTCAACTGAAATTTAAGTCATAATATTATAAATGCATAAGGATCTTATTATAATTAAATTGTAAATGAATGCAGTATCTTATTGTGGAGCCTGTTTTAGAAATAGAGAAACGAGATTAATATAATATAATATAATATAATATAGGTCATGTTCAGCTTTAAAAAACATGGTAAAACTTGAAAAACAGGTCACCTTTCAACCCAAAAGGGAGAAAAACTTATATATTTGTGTAAAGAAAAATTAAGTTAAGTGACAATTTATGCACATTTTCCTCATAAACTTGAATTACTTTCATGTATTCGGACATAATTACAAATGATTACCATTATTCTCAATGGTGACAGTATTTTTCTTCCTTCACTAAAGTAAATCATAACTGTAAATGGATTGTTTTTTGTTAAACAGCAGGAATTAAGTGCAGTACAACAAATCTTACTATGATGAACACAAACAATTTAAGTATTGGTTTTATGCAAAAAAAATTGTACGTTATTATAAACATGGCAGTAAAGTACATGGCATGGCAAAATGACAACACTAAGCAAAAGAAAGAAACGATGTGTCAAGTCCTATTTTTATATATATTTCTGCTTTATTTAATTATATCCTGAACAGAACAACATTACGAACCAGAAATAATCAACCAGCTTGAAAATGGGGGCGGCAAAAATGTTTTCGGCCACAAACCTTTTTTTGAACGTGAATAAAAACATGACATTGTTTACATTTTTGGTTGAAACTTTATAGACGCCCAATATTTATTTGCTAACTAAGCTAATAAACATCAGGAAGCCATGACGTGCACTGAAAAGACACTGGCAGTCAAACTACTTCATCGTTATTTGCATCACATTCTTGTTTTATCCAAAGAAAGCAACAGGTAGGTTGTTAAAAAAAACGCTAGGTGTTTGTGACACTGAATATCACGGTCTTGTATGCTTCTCCATGTTGTGTAGTTAGTAAACGCTGCTCCATCTTAATCTCATTCATGATTCTCCATGTTGTGTAGTTACTAAACGCTGCTCCATCTTAATCTCATACACTAATCATGAGAGTAAGTGTGTCAGTGCAGGTGTGACCGTAACCTAGTGCTGGCGTAGTGCAGCTCCAGCGCTCTCTTGCCCTTGAACATCACGGGGGGGTGCAGTGTGCAGGAGGAATGGGAATACGCTAGAAATCTAGGTGCTTGTTGCCCGTGGCAGTGTTGCCACATCCTGCTGCCAGTTCTGTTTTACTTACTCGACTCACCGTCTCTGACAGGTCTGGAGGCAAATGCAGTCTCTGAAAGAAAGAGAAAGAGGAAGGCTGAAAGAATAATTTGGAGGGCAAGTGATAAAGCTACAAATGCAAAACAAACTGGTACACTGGTATAGTGATGTATCAGATGGTAATACCATGGTATTTTGGCATAAAAAGTATGAGTACTATATTCAAGCAGCTAAGAAAAGTATTTTCTGCTCACCAAAGCTGCATTTACTTGATCAAAAATACAGTAAAAAGAGAAAATTTGTGAAATATTAGTACAATTTAACAAACATTTTCTATTTTAATATATTTTAAAACGATAATTTATTTATGTGATGCAAAGCTGAATTTTCAGCATCATTACTCTAGTCTTCAGTGTCACATGATCCTTCAGAAATCATTCTAATATACTGATTTGCTGCTCAAGAAACATTTATTATTATTATTAATGTTAAAAACAGTTGTGTTGCTTAATATTATTTAGGAAACTGATACATTTTTTCTTTGATTAACAGGAAGTCCAAAAGAATAGCATTTATTTGCAACAGAAATATCTAGTTCAGTTATCTAATAAACACACACACACAAAAACAAAACAAAAAGCACACACAAAAATTGGGTATATTTCAATATATATATATATATATATATATATATATATATATATATTCTATATAAACATAAAATAATAGAAAATATATTATATAC
>NW_015506040.1:222939-232939 GCF_001515645.1 Sinocyclocheilus grahami | reverse complement strand
TACCAAACAATGGGCTTCTAAAGCTCCTATTGTTTGTTGAACAGCAGGTAAATCATGTTCCTAAAAGAGTAGGCCGGAGGAAACTCAGGACAATCCGTAATTTCCCTGAGCCTCTTCCACACGCCTTTAAGAGCTTCAGATCCTTTTCCTTCAAAACCCTCCAGGCTACCATGCATCCCAACCTGGAGACACCCAGGATCAAAATGTTAAGCTTATCAGAAGGAACACTGAAGAACATGAGAAGGGATCTACAGACTGGAAAATGCTAGAACGTAAAGGGATAATTCATCGAAAAATGAAAATTCTGTCATTATTTACTCACTCTCATGTCATTTCAAAACTTTTTTCAAATGTGTTTGTCATTTTTGGACCTCAAAAGATGTGGTCACAGTATGGGTTTGTAACAACATTATGGTGAGGATGACATTATTTACATTTTTGGTTGAATTATTTCTTTAAAAGATGGCCATGATTTCTTTAAAAATTTACCATAGTATCGAGGAGAATGGTTATTTCTTAACAGTTGTCCAAAAAAGTGGATAAAAAAAATATTCAAATCTAAAAAAAAAAAAAATTATAATATAATATTACATGTTAAAAACATGTAAGTTCAATATTTATTACATTTTTAAAAATATACCATTTTGACTTGGCTTTAATATAATATAGTATTACATAATGGTAATATTTATAATATTAATATTAAGTAATACTTATATTTATAATATAATAATAAGAATAATATTTAAAAAGTGGTTAAATATTGATTACTTTGCGAAACATACAAGCTTCAAGCAACATTCCCTCAAAGTTACTGAAGTGTAATTAAAAAAAGAAAACCTACAACTTTGAATTGTCTTTAATAACAACATAACATTAAATAATATTTAGAATATATTAGTTAAACATTATAATACTTTAAAAGTGGCAAAATTATTTGATTGCCTCCGAGAAAAAAACTGAGGGTGCAAAAAAAATCTAAATATTGAGAAAATCACCTTTAAAGTTGTCCAAATGAAGTTCTTAGCAATGCATACAGTAGGAAATTTACAAAATATCTTCATGGAACATGATCTTTACTTAATATCCTAATGATTTTTTGAAAAATACCCCAGCGACTTAAGACTGCTTTTGTGCTCCAGGGTCACATATAATTCTTTGTTGACCCCCACCCCACTATCTGGACTTTCCTTCATCTCCTGAAAGTCTAGCATTATGTACTTTTACCTATAAGCAATGAATTAAAAGCATTATTACCCAAGGAACAGCCATTATTTGATGCTTGAAAGGCCACACTGTTCTCAATACAAAAAGTCAATTTCAAGGAAATTAAGTACTACAAATGTTTAATCTCATGACTGACTTCTATGTTCATGGAGATTACCTGTATAAACGGTATATATTTATTTTAAAAAAGGATAAATATAACATAGATATATAGATATTATATATATACAGGGCTGTTTATATATATACTGTATATAAAGCCATGAAACTTGAAAAAATTCTGCCGATTTGCAAAAAAGGCCTAATTTGTTAATGCTGCTTTCAAAAATATAAATAAAAACCTGAATGCACTTATCTAAATAGTCAACTATCAATCATTTCAGTTTTAATGACAAAAATAAATAGTATTCAAAATGTATAATTTAACTTACAACCTCCAAAGTTATGGAAAAATGGAAATCAGGAAAACTGATGCAAAATTTTGTACAGCAACGGTAAATGTAACCTTTAGGCATAAAATAATGTCTTCAGAGTCATTCACATATATGAAAATCGACTGAGAATTGAACAAATAGCTGTAACCTAGCTCATCGGAAGATATAAATCACGTTTGTGTGTCAGTTTTTCTGGTCATTAATCCAAAATACAAGACGACTTCATCCTACAAATGGTTGTTGAAAGCAAAAATGCTATGAAATGCATCATAGTTTGTAAAAAAAAAAAAAAAAAAAAAAAAGTGCTAGAACAAAACGTGTGGCGTTTTGGGAATCAGCACCCCAAAATTCTTAAGAAAAAAAGCAAATATGATGAAAAGTCATGTAATTTATAATCTAATATAATCTAGTATAATCTGGTATAATATAATATAATAGATAAATATTTAAAAGTATAAATAAATGTGTATATATCCATACACATACACTTCCAAGTCTTCCAACTGTGATTTCTGCATGGCGGGTTTTTTAATTAACCATGTTTAAACAAGTAACATGACTTAGTGCTCTTAAATACAGCTCTGTTTCACAATATGCAATTTGGGGGACAACATAATATCGGAACCATCGGACATGAAATAATGTGAAGTAATAACTTCTGGCGTCAGCTCTATAATTATCACAATTTTCTTTTTCATTTTGCTTCTTTCTGCACGTTACTCAAAATCCAATCCAAGTGACAAGCACCCGAGGACATGCGAAAGTACCCAAGAGAATAAAACTGTACCAAAATCAGTATCGTTCTCATTGCATCCCACCCTCTGGTCAGCTGTGTCCATTGTGCTGTGAGTCTTTAGGCCGCTGACTGCAGAGGTCAGGAGTCTAGGGGGAGTTTTCACTCCTCTCTGCTCGTTCGGATTTGGAGAGGTGCCATACGAATGGACCCTGAGTGTTGTCGGATGGGTGTTGGGTGTATGTTAGGGGCTTAAGGCGATCGCGGGCGGGCTGGCTGGCCGGAATATGAATGCAGAGGCGGGTGCCCTCAAGCTACTCTGTGGTGCAAAAGGCACAGAGGACAAACACGTGTAAGTGCTGCTTTCATATCCGATTGGCTGAGCTGAGAAATGAAGGCAGTATATGATATGACAGTGTATCACGAGAAACACCACCTCTGCTTCTGCTTAATGTGAAGTAATAACTTCTGGCGTCAGCCCTATAATTATCACAATTTTCTTTTTCATTTTGCTTCTTTCTGCACGTTACTCAAAATCCAATCCAAGTGACAAGCACCCGAGGACATGCGAAAGTACCCAAGAGAATAAAACTTTGTACCAAAATCAGTATCGTTCTCATTGCATCCCACCCTCTGGTCAGCTGTGTCCATTGTGCTGTGAGTCTTTAGGCCGCTGACTGCAGAGGTCAGGAGTCTAGGGGGAGTTTTCACTCCTCTCTGCTCGTTCGGATTTGGAGAGGTGCCATACGAATGGACCCTGAGTGTTGTCGGATGGGTGTTGGGTGTATGTTAGGGGCTTAAGGCGATCGCGGGCGGGCTGGCTGGCCGGAATATGAATGCAGAGGCGGGTGCCCTCAAGCTACTCTGTGGTGCAAAAGGCACAGAGGACAAACACGTGTAAGTGCTGCTTTCATATCCGATTGGCTGAGCTGAGAAATGAAGGCAGTATATGATATGACAGTGTATCACGAGAAACACCACCTCTGCTTCTGCTAGCTTCTCAAAATGCCTGTTTTAACCCTTGAGTGGAGAGCTACATAAACATTTTACATACAAGTGACAGTAATATGTGTGTTAGCACTCAAGAACTGCTATGCCACTGTACTACATCAATCTGAATGTACCCCTTTCCTTCTGAAAACAGAACATAGCAAAAAGTGACTATTACACAGTGTGTACCCAGGAATTTTTGGTGATCGTATAAATGTAAATAACCAAAAAAAAAAAAAAGACAACTCTGACTGAACAGTTTGCATTGAATTACTTAATGTAAATCCTTTTCTCACTGAAAATCAACATGCACTATCGTTCAAAAGTTTGGGGTCGGAATGATTTAATGTTTCTGAAAGAAGTCTCTTATGCTCACCAAAATTTGATCTAAATACAGTAAAATTGTGAAATATTATTACAATTAAAAATAACCGCTTTCTATTGTATAATATTTGAAATTGTAATTTATTTCTTGGATGGCAAAGCTGAATCTTCAGCATCATTTCTCCAGTCTTCAGTGTCACATGATCCTTCAGAAATCATTCTAATATGCTGATTTGTTACTCTAAGAAACATTTTTATTTATTGTTTTTATTTAATTTATTATCAATGTAAAAAAAATATTTTTAATGGAAATGTCATACATTTTTTTTCAATATTCTTTGATGAACAGAAAGTTCAAAATGACAGCATTTATTTGAAATAGAAATCTAAACATTATAAATGTATTTGTCACTTTTAACCAATTTAATTAATACTTTCTGGATAAAAATATGAATTTCTGACCACAAAGTACAGATTAAAGGCTAAATACAAACAACCACAGGTTACAGTAACTAAATTAATTATAATTCAGTATAAAACTATTGTTTATTTTTAGGTCGACTTAAGGCTGAATTACATTTAGGACTTTTATCATCTGAATAAAACAGAAATATGGACAGAAACGGGCCAAGTACATTTAAGTGGCATTAAAAACACTTGAGATTCAGATTTGAGTCAACATTTACCAAACACTACCATATTAACTCCAGAGTCTGCTCTAAAATATCAAACAGATGGAGATCAAACAGAAATCAAAGTCTGATGATCATATAATGCCATATAATAACTCCGACTGTGAAAAATATGCAGACTGGACTTGAAGGGCCACAGAAATACTAAAACTAGTCTCGAAAATGGTTGAAATCAGTGTTAAAGTCAAGTAATATAATGCAGCCCTAAGGTTCATCCCATCACCTTATTGTTTCCTCTGCAATTTTACACTGAAAAGAGCAACATGAAAGGGACCCTTTGCTGACCTTTTTGACCTTTTCTACTCATTAAAGACTGGAGGCGCTTGGAAACGATCAGTGATAAACTCCTCAAAAGGGACCACAAACAAATACAACGTGAAGCCCTTCCAGTCCGTTCTCCACTCGTCCAACAAAACCCAGTCCCTGTTCTCCTCCTGCCCACCTCCCCCCAAACCAGAAGTGGGGTTCAAACACAGTTTAAACACATTACGTGCAGCAGCGGCGAGGTCGACCACGGGTTACTGTGCCGTTCCCTCAGTGGACCGGTGGAGTCCTCTGGCTCACACTCCAGGCTACATGTGTGCTAGCGCTTTTCCCCTCAATGTCTAGCAGAACACAAAAAAAGAAACTCTGTCTAATGCAACTACAAATGGAGGTGTGGGACCCAATCCTTCAGCCCAATAAGAGCAACCCACAAGCTTAAGGGAAGTGTGTGTGAGAGTGTGTGCATTTGTGTGTGTGACAGCGAGCTAAAGGCTTCTGCTGTTAGCCATCGCTGCTCTTTATGCGTGTGCAGCACCGTGAGGAAGGAGCTAATGAGCCAGCAGGTATTTTCAGCTATCAAGACGACATGGGAGGAGAAACGCAAGCGAGAGACGGAAAAGGAGAAGGTGGGGAGAGAGAGGAAAAGGATAATGGCAGATAAAGACAGGGTTTTGTATGGGCGACTTGCCTTTCGCAAGGCTGCAGATCAAACCGAGACAAAAGGAGAACCGGTTGTATGAGAGGAACTTGGAGACAGAGAGAGGGAGAAAGCGGGCGAAAGAGAGTCTAAGTGTGTGTTAAAGTGCTTCTCAGAGTGTTAATGAATTGGGGTGTAATCCATCACAGGTTGTAACTCTTCACAAGAAAGAGTCCCTTTAACTAAAGGACAGCACTTGTGAGGACAAAGGCAGGCATAGTGTGGACTTCATACTGCAGCGCTGAAAAGGTGTTGCCGTTAGTAACCCCATCCCGTTGAACCATAACCTGCACTTTAACAGTCGCACACATCAAGTCTGACCTTAACCAACAACACCGAGCTGACTAGAATGACAACTTCAGGCCAAAATGGTCTTTTTGTACACAAACATACATGTACATATTTAGAAAACATTTGATCAAACTTAAAAGATAGTAGTGCTGGGCGGTATGACCAAAAATTTATATCGCGGTATTTTCCAAAATTATACCGGTTTCACGGTACATGGCGGTATTTTATTTTTTTATGCATGACCGGGTGTTAACCATACTTTCTACTTGATTGAGAGAGGAAATACTTCAGTATATCTACTCAGTAGAATGACCTATTTTACTGTCATGATGAGTGAATATTATCAAAAAATACCACACTAAATAGTGACTAAACACAACCCCTTTTAATGTTAACCAGGAGTCACTCTCATTTATAATCGCGGCATCGTCTGATAAAATCAACATGCATCTACACTAATAAACACTCGGTATGAACCGGTATACCACCCAGCACTAAAAGATAGACTAAAAGACTAATGCCTTAGTCTTTTAAACAACCAAGAAGATGGTTTTCAAACCACATTTTATAAAAATCACCTGTCAAGTTCCCGAATCTATGAATCGAGTCAAACTTGATGACTACAGGGACTCCCTCTCAAGATCACACATTTAGCAGTTCATCTATTGCAAAAATTATGAAGAAAAAAAAGATCAGTCATGAATAGAAAATTATTGTAAATATTCAAATCAGGAATGCCAGAATCATAATCAGAATGCATAGTTAATGCATTTAAAAATGTCACTAACCTAGCAAAACTTTTTTTCTATTGGACTGACGTTTATTCTCTTTAGCATGCAGTGTGAAGTATTTCACTCAGTTTCCTGATCATTCTGTTTCGATTTCAGCAATTGAAGAACAAATTTATACTTGCATGCACACATTTATGCATTAGGTACATTATCGTACAGTATGTCATAGTCTGTATAACACGGAATGTCATGGAATTTGTCAAATTTTGAATGAATAAATCAAAAGTAGGTCAATTCACTTAAATTAAATGGAGATATGGACTAGTGTCTGTAAATATTAAAACCACAAAAAGACTATTTAAATATGAATTCTGCATGTTCTGTGTGTCTCTGTGTGAACGAATGGTGCAGATGCTTGTCACTAAATGAAGGCATAAATACATGAACATCATCTCCAGAACTCCTCTGAGATTCATCTGACCACTTCATTAGAGAAAAACTACCGTCATATCATACACGCACACAAACAAAACACTTTACAGCAACTCGCCAAAATAAAAGTTTGGTTTAGCTTGAAGAAATTGTGACACAAATATTTTACTATTGTATGGTAGACAGTACATCCTACTACTACTAAAATCATAATTAAAACTTTATTTTCAAGGAATAAACACACACATTTTCTTTTGTTTTAATTTTAACAGTAAACCACTTTTTTTGCCAGAAAAAGAAAAAAAGAAAGGGTTAATTTTCATATATTTAATCAGGCCATACAGATAAAAGTAATACTTCTTTTGAATCTATAAAGACTATATGTTTACTAGTGTGCACTCACAATAACAACAAAACTTTGTACTTTTGTAAAATAATGAAATGCACCAATTCAAACGGAAAACAAATATTCTCAGATTATGTAATCTGTATGAAACATGCATTCAGGCGCATCTACTGCAGAGATGACGAGTCAGTGTCGCCGACTTCATCTCTTAAGCCGAAAGCAAAGAAAGCACTAGTTTATCAATAAATTATTATGATTGAAATTTTTTATTTTATGTTTTATTAATAAACGTGCGATTAGTCGACTAATGCTTAAAATGAACTACTACTAGTCGACCAGTAATATCTTTAGTCGAGGGCAGCCCTAAACATTACATAGGGCCCTATTATTGTTAAAAAAAGTTTAATAAAAAAATTAAATTAAACAATTAAAAAATAAATGGAAAACACAGAATTTGGTAAGCAAGTAAATAAATAAATAAATAAATACAGAATTTGAGAAAAAAAATAAAATGCCTAGGGCCCAAAAAATTAGATTTTTGTTAAACTTTTAATAAATTGCTGTTAACCTGTATACGTTTCATGATTTCAATTAATTAGACACATAAAATGTAATTTAACCATTAAAACTAGAAAAATGAAAACAGACAAAATGGAATTTGGGGGAAAAAATAAAGCAGAATTTGGGAAAAAAATAAAACAGATTTCATACAGATAGACCGACTAAAGTTCAATGGACTAATAGATTTATAGACAGAGGTATAGATAGAGAGATGTTGCGCAGAAGGGCGTTTATCTATCAGTGATCTAAATCATAATCATCATAAGGACAGAGCACATGAGCAGTCCGTGCACCTGCCAAAAGGCTGTTCTAAGTGCCATCTGAAATTTTCTTCTAAAATTAGCATTTTTATCAAGCTCCTTCAGTAATTTTACTTTAGTGGCAAAGTATAGGTCCTTTTCTATGCCATTAAAGTTAAATAAATTAGCATAAATATAGGAGCCTGATAAAAATGCTAATTTTAGATGAAAGGCACTTAGAGGCTTTTGCATCTGAACTCTTCATATATACATATATATATTAGGGATGGGAAGATTCCCCGATTCGCTCGGTGCGTCGGCATAAAAAGTTAACGATGCGATGCATCGGTTTAAAGAGTGTGCATCGGCTACAAGTTGTCATTTATATCGCGATGCATCGGTTCTAACATATTTGCAACGGTAAAAACCGATTCATTTACATATAATTACTAGTGGATGTGCTATACTTTAATTATTTAGAAAGTGACCAATAATCTGTGCCCGATATTTTATATGTAGATTGATTTCTCCTCTCTAAACTGTTTCTCAAGCGCGCGCTCTCATCACCGCTGCTGCTGCGGGAATATGACGCATCATAACACCACGGAGACCCGAGGAAAGACTGGGATTAAAGTCCAAAACCTGACTTGAAATAACCTAACAAATTAATCGGGGCTAAAGCGGTTCCATTAACGACAAATTAAATTCACACAATCTCACTAATTTGTGCACGCTTATTCTTTAATCAATCCACCATGACAAACAGCGAATATCTGTGCTGTTTAATGCATTTGAGACTTTGTGTTTTCCTCAGTGCATAACTGACATGCCACAGGTATATTTTTCATCTGTAAATGTTAGAAAGTCATGCAAATATATCCATTTTGCTGTTAGGAGTGAGTGGGCGAGGCACGCATGCACGCTAAACAGACAGAGCGCAATCGAATAGGAGCGCAATAATTCTGAGTAAAATATACATTCTGATAAAAAATTGATGTTTTTGGACATTAAATGTGTCTTTTGTAGAATTTAGAACCTACATATAAAGTGTATTTTTATGATAGCAGTAACTGTAAGTGGACTACTGTAATGGGTAAAATCAAATGTAAGCTAGACACTACTAATTACTAAGCTCAAATGAGTAAATGTGTGTTTCTTATAGCAGCTAAAATGTAGTCATTTTCTTTATGATTTATTTTCATTTTTAATTCAGTGATTTTAACTTTTAATTTAGTTATTTTAATGCTTTAAAGAGCAATTTTAGTTTGTAATGTTCTAATGTTCTGCAATCTATAAAAGGTACAGCTGTAATACAACCAGAGAGAAAGGCTGCATGCAAGAAACTAAAAAAAAATAATAATAAAAAAGTCAAATAATAGTATGTGAGACAGTGGTAATATAATTATGTTCCTATTGGTCAGTAGAGGAGCTGAACTTAGCCTGACAGTTAGCCTGCTTTAGACCAGGGGTCAGTTGCATAAACTTAGCCACTATCTTAAAGGGGTCATATGATGCGATTTAAATTTTTCCTTTCTCTTTGGAGTGTTACAAGCTCTTGGTGCATAAAGAAGATCTGTAAAGTTGCAAAGACTCAAATCCAAAGAGATATTCTTTATAAAAGTTAAGAGTTAACCACGCCTACCTAAAATGGCTCGTTCTGACAAAAGAACCAAAGGAGGACACGACTACAAATCAGTGGTTAAGTTGTATTTACAACACTGTTCCAGAACATTTTAACCCAAAAATTCAGATGTGTGCAGCACATTTTATGGAGGACTGTTTCCTGATCCTGTAGAGTAGACGACAATGCCGGATGTTCTGACTCACAGTCTGTAAGTACGTTTTCATTTAAAGAATTTGCCACTGATGATTCAAACGCGAGTTTTGGGCAGTGTAGAGTAGCACATGTTGTTTGTCATTTCTCCAATCACAAATGCAGACAGGATTTTATGTTTACGTGGGGTGGCACGATGAAATGCAATGCATAAAAATATAGTATAAGTCATTATAATTAGTAATTATGTCCCCACTGGATGCAA
>NW_015506040.1:221234-222036 GCF_001515645.1 Sinocyclocheilus grahami | reverse complement strand
CGTTTGTAATGGGTTTGAATGTTTTTGTCTCGTCACTCCGGCTGGACATTACTTTTCCAATACAAATAAGACCAATCTACCTTTTCATAACAGAATTTAAAAAGTTATGACCAGTCTTGAAGAAAAACAATTAGTTGACTAACATTTAAAGACTAGTCTAAACCATTTATGCAACTGGCCCCAGGTTAGTTTCCCAGCATAAGTTGCCACTGTGAGTAAGCTTGATCTAGACCTATGTTAAATTTGCTTTATGGAACCAAATCATTTGACAATGAGTCAGACTAACTGAAATAAGCCTGGCTTATTTGGTTAACTTGTTTTATGAAACAGGCCTCGAGGCATTCATTGTTGTGCCATTCATCCACGACCATCACCTCATGTTGCAGCATGATAATGCACGGCCCCATGTTGCAAGGATCTGTACACAATTCCTGGAAGCTGAAAACATCCCAGTTCTTGCATGGCCAGCATACTCACCGGACATGAGCATGTTTGGGATGCTCTGGCTCGGCGTATTTGACCGCGTGTTCCAGTTCCTGCCAATATCCAGCAACTTCGCACAGCCATTGAAGAGTGGACCAACATTCCACAGGCCACAATCAACAACCTGATCAAGATATGTTGCACTGCGTGAGGCATATGGTGGTCACACCAGATACTGAAAGTAAAACTGCACATTTTAGAGTGGCCTTTTATTGTGGCCAGCCTAAGGCAAACCTGTGCAATAACCATGCTGTCTAATCAGCATCTTGATATGCCACACCTGTGAGGTGGATGGATTGTCTATATATATATATATGTA
>NW_015506040.1:204640-219640 GCF_001515645.1 Sinocyclocheilus grahami | reverse complement strand
TGAAAGGGTGGAAAAAGAGATATAATGGCATGGCAACGTGACAGTTGACGTCTTCATCTAAATGTAAGAATTTACATTCCAATTATGGGTAAATTTACATCTTAATCAGGTATTTGTGCTCAGTGCCTCATTAGCATTAGCACTGGCAGTCATAGTGTCATGGCCACTGCCACATCAGCTGGAAACTGAGACGCCAGCCGCTCTGCCATGATCTGATAATACTTTTAATCAATGCCTCTAAAATTGTAGCTCAAATAAAAAAAATAAATAATGAAAAGGTTTATAATAGTCATAATAATATTTAAATACTGTGACAATCCTGCTTAAATGTCAGTTTGCTCATTACACACAGCTATTATATGCTTTCAGAAGAGTCTTATGGACTAGTTTTATGGTGCTTTTTTAGTCATTTTGAAACTTCACAGCTTTAATCTTCATTCACTTTGTCAATTATGAAAACTGGCCAGTAATTTTTATTTTACATCTTTGGACACTATATTAAAGCACAAACTATTCTCGTTAATTTCTCAATTAAGCACCTCCACTCTGTACAAAAATCATATGAAGAGCTAACCCTACGCTGCACAAAGTAAATGAAGTGTGTCCTCGTGACATCTTTCTATCGCTTTCCCTAAGCCCACACTAAAACATAAAGGTCAGTGAGTTAGTCCTGCTTCACTGATGCCCATTACCAGCACCTTAATCAAATAGTAGCAATAAAAATGCCAACTGAAAGAAGATGTAAAAATGCAGAAAACCCAGATGATTAGCAAGAGGAGACTTTCATAACTAAACCATTCATTAGTAAATAAAAAAAATCTAAATTAACAAAACAAAACAAAACGGTTGAGCCAAAATAAATAAATTAAGTAATAAAAATGTAATAAATGTTTTATTTTTTAGGCTCATATAGTTTTTTGTAAACTTGAGATATAACCTAAATATTTAAATATAAACACAGGGCTAAAAAAACATTTATATATACTGTATATATATATATATGAATTATGATTAATACTCTTAAAAACTAGGGCAAAGGGCAAAAGCAACTTAAAGTTTAAAGTTTAAACTTCCTTTTAAAACTAGAATTTAAAAATTGTTTAACATGGGGTCATACTGTACTCTCAAAAAATTTAATTAAATAAAATGAGAATTTACTTGTGCCAAAGTAAAAAGTATATTATGAAAAAAAATTTTAATATGATAAAAAAGTAGCACATAATGGGATGAGAAGAGGGAAAATCCAAAAGTTGTTTTAGAGTGGAGAAACAAGTGTTTTAAACAAAATAATATTTTACTTTATTTATTAGAATTCATTATTATTTAAATTTATAAATGTATTATAAATAATTTGTTTAATGTAAATAATAATAGTTATTTATAATTATTAAATAATTGTATTATAAATACTAATTTATTAAATTATATTGTTTATTTAAAAAAAATGAGAAAAGTCCTCTGAGAACACGAGCAGTACAACAAGAATGGGTTGAGGGGCAAAGAAAAGAAATTAGTTGGTAGAAGCAGAAAAAAGAAAAAAGAGAAAGAGTATGTACGACTTAAGTGACGTGACATGTGGCCAAGTATGGTGACCCATACTCTGAATTAGTGCTCTGCATTTATCCCATCCAAAGTGCACACACACAGCAGTGAACACACACACACCGTGAACACACACCCGGAGCAGTGGGCAGCCTTTTTTTTTTTGCTGCAGCGCCTGGGGAGCAGTTGGGGGTTCGGTGCCTTGCTCAAGGGCACCTCAGTCGTGGTATTGAAGGTGGGAGAGAGTGCTGTACATTCACCTTTGGGTTTCGAGTCCGACTCTCTAACCATTAGGCCACGACTTCCCTTATATGACTTGTCTGTTAATATGACTCTGCTGCTCTCATATTCACGCGACTCATGCATTTGTGTTCCGTTTCACACCGGCTCAGCACGCAACCTTCCATTTCACAACACACAAACACACACAAACTCACCCACAGTAAACACTATGCCCCAGTGCTTTGAACAGCCAGAAGACACACTGACATCCAAAACATCTCCGCCACTTTATATCTCCATAGACACTAAAAGCCAACAGGCTAAATGGCTGTCCATGTTTGACAACAGCGGGCAATACAACAGACTGAAATTAAAATAATAGTTCATATAACAAGGAAACTAAAGGAAATTGAAAAGATCTCTGCCTAAACCCTAGTATCAAATTATGGAAACATTTACCTACTTTTGGCACTTATAATTTCCCACTCTGTCTAAATTTCTGACCCCAAAATCAGATACAAACTGAACTATATTACAGCCCTATCCAATCTAATACTTCAATAAAGAATTCAAATTTAAACTAATGAAATAATAAAAACTAAATCTGCAAGATGGACTGCATTCTTAATAAGATAATCAATTATGTCATGAACACCTGTTAGATAGCTTAGGTATCTCTAATACAGATATAATGGAGAACTAACAATTCCAATACACAAGTATACATATGTACGTGTGCATATAAACACAAACACTTTAGCAATGGTTTAACAATGCAGAATTCACAGTAAACGTGCGTGATTGCAGCAGTGTGCATGTGAGGGGGATGGGACAAACTGGAGGCAGGCCAGGGATAGGTGAGCTGTCACTGGTTATTAACATCACCGCCATGATACAAGGAAGCAGGGGAGGCTGGGGGAAGTGGGTGGAGATCTTTTGGCCATGAAATGTAAGTGTGATGGAAAATTTGCTCTCCTACCCTTCTGAATTGCCACATGGCAGTTGCCTCATGGGCAAAGCCTGGCACGCAAACACCTTATATCTCAATAGCAGTGGTGGACAGTAAAGAAGTAGTTTTACTTTGTTACTGTACATTTTTCAAGACTGCTCAAATATTCTAGGAGCAGAGGGAAGTGGAATCAAAAATAAACCGTTTAACAATTAAAATCAACATCAGTCTAACTACAAATTATTTAACAGTTACAAGACATTTTGATCTGGTTATCCTCCAAGTTATTCATGCTACAGTCTCATTTTCATAACATGACATACTACCTAGTATTTTTTTAAAGAAAGTAGTATGCCGTATGTATACCATGAACAGTATGCACATTTTCTGTATGCATAGCCTACAACTTTTGCCCAAGCAAGGCACAGCTGTGTAGAACACTGTATTGCACAATGAAACGTTTGACTTAATCTTTCATTTACAGTGTAAAAACACAAAACGAAATTGTAACACCTATTTCTACATGCCACTTGCTGAAATGAACATGCAACATAATGAGGTGATTCAACAACATATGAAACTACTGTACATTAATGTTGCATATAGAGAGAGAGAGAGGGGTATACGCTAAAGTACTTTGCACTTAAATTTGTCCTCTAGGCAAAGATAAATAAATCTATAACATTAAATATTTCTATCGCTTCCAAAAATATGGTTTCATAATGACTGGTCAGTTTTTTAGGTGGCAATATCCATTTACACATTTGAACCTAAATGTATCTAAAGCGACAGTAAAGACTTTTACAATGTTAAATAACTTTCTTTTTTTAACTTTTTATTCCTAAGAGAATTCTAAAAAAAATGCATTACGATTTCCACACAAATATTAAGCACAACTGATTTCAACATTGATAATAAAAAGAAATGTTTCTTGCACACCAAATCAAAATCATTTGAGCTATCTTTTTTCTATTAATTACAATGAACTTTCAGTAATATTTGAGTAAAGTGAACTTGATTTAGCAAATTTGACTGTGATGCAAAGCTGAATTTCCAGCATCAATACTTTAATAAAACACTAAGAAACAGTTATTATTATTAGCATCAGGGTTGAAAACAGTTGTGCTGCTTAATGTTTTTATGGCTGTTTATGGCATTAGAGACTTCTTTTAAAAACATTAAAAACATTTTCAAATGGTACAGTACATGCCTGAAGTTGATAAGGAAATGCACACGTTTCTTACCTCTCTCTTGACATTTGGGGATAAAGCGCAACACTGAAATATGTGCCACTATGCAATAGTTTTCGCCCACAAGCTAAGCGTCAGATTCAGGTGAGCTTGGTGTCTCTCTGGAATCTTTCAGCATGTTTGGGTTGAGGAAATGCATTAGTACTAGATTGCACACTGTACATGTAGAAGCCCATTTGGTGTCTGGTGTCTGGGCGAAAGTTAAGAGCCACTGTGTGGGCCACTGTAGATACAGTCGAATGAATTATAGATACTGATCTGATGTATAGAGTGTTGCACTCACAATGGAGTCTGTGCTGACTGATCACTAAAGCACTGGCACAAAGCTATCTGCACAGAAACATTTTAAAAGAATGATTCACAATTCACAATCAACAACTCCAATGTGACATTTTTAACTCGGTCTCCTATTTAGGAGGAATACTTTGGAGTTAAAGTCTGGGATTCAGGCTAAAGAGCATTTAAATATAAATTAATTAATGTCACAGGTTGAAATATCTCATTTGTTAAATAACTAGCGATGGACCAATACAACGTTTCCTGTCTCAATCCTCAGTTGATCACCTCTCTCATTGTCGAGCGTTTAACTGACATGTATGCGTATGCGTGAGTGTTTGCTAATCACGCTTTTCCTCATAACCCCTCTCTCTATACCTGCTGGAACAGGGACAGAGGTTAATTCTGACCGGAGGGCATTCTGGGCAATTGACTGCTCATCAACCGCCAACTGAACTTTACCAGTCAGTCAAAGACAAGCAGCCAAATGCTCCTCTGGGTAGCTGAGTGACAGCATGTAGACCCAGCCTGCATTAATTACATTACAGCACAGCAACTCGCCTCAAAGGACAGGCAGAATATTAGCAAAAAACTCATAATTCACACTCGACTGTATTTGCATCCGGGAGTTAGGATGCAGGATTCAACCAAAAAATTTTCACAAATGAAAATGTTAAACAAATTAAAAGACAGACTTTAGCTTCTTCTGTTGATTAGATTCTAGCTTTTCCTTCCTTCACTGTATGGTGCAAGAAAAGAAAAGTAAAGAAAAAATAAATAAAATAAAAAATTTAATTTAGTATAATAATAAAAAATGTATATCTCATAAATATTCAAGTATTTATTAATTTACAGGCTCTAATGCCTAATATAAAAAAAATAGTAATATTAATATGAATGAATATATATATATATATATATATATATATACACACACATACTGTATATACATAAATACATATACACATACTAGTCAACATTTGAAGTGGATAAAAACCTTTCATCAAAGCCATCCTAAAACTAAAATACGTTCTTGTCTTAGGACAACTTTGATCAACTTTTTTGATCCACTTCAAATGTTGACTACTGTAAATAGGGACTATAGCACTGTATGCTTTCCATTGAGGTGAATATGACCTGACTCAATATTAGGTCAACCATCACGCAAGCATCGTAGCGAAAACCCACGTGAACCAGTGACTTGATTTGTACGCTTTATACGATTTTCTATCAAGTCTTCTCTTAATTTGAGGGTATTCTCATCAGATATGGAGGAAAGGTTCAGGAATTACAGCTCTTTAATATGTACCTCCCCATTTTTCAAAGGACCATAAGTAATTGGACAATGCAGATGCTTTTATCCAAAGCGACTTACAGTGCATTCAGGATATAAATTTTTTACCAGTATGTGTATATATATATATATATATATATATATGTGTGTGTGTGTGTGTGTGTGAGATACGTATATACATACACGTTTGTTAATTTCTTTATTTTTTATTTATTTATGTATTTATTTATACTTAACTGATTTCACCTGAAGCAAGAATGAAGCTTCAGCATGAAAGCAGTTGAGAAAGTAATAATCTTCAAAATAAGCCATCATCATATTGATTATTGGCCATAGCAAATGTTATTTTCAGCATGACCTTAAGTTACTACATCAGTGCATCTATAAATTCAATGAATGAACTGCATGTTATAACAGTATACAAGAACAGCTAGAACATGCAAGTTAGGAATGATTCAACCTAATATTTCGATGGTTTCTGTGTGTGAAAACTCATCTTTCTGTGGTCATGTTATCATGCCGTGGCTGATCTCTGATTGACGTGTGCACTCGGAGCGACCTGACTGACACACACTTGGCCTGCCAATCACCTTTCAAACACAATCACTGAACACAGATCAGACCTCTGATTCACACTGACTCATCTTAAAAGGAAGGCGAAAATACATTATTTCTTTGTGTTGGAGGTTGGAATGATAACCTGGCTAGAAAGAACAATGCTAGAAAGAAAACAGGTGTTAAAATGGTCATATCATACATTTTTTCCCACTTTTACCTGTTGAGTCATAATTCAGGTCAGTTCAGAGGTTCTGAGCACTGAAAGTCCATCAAGTTCTCAAAGTCAAAAGATCAAGAGATGAATCTACGTGATATGAACTTTTGAAAGTAAAGCAAACGCACGCTAACTCAGTGCCGCAGGGCAAACTCATTGAGATGAATTTCTGTTCACCCACTATATATAGTCCGCACGGCACATTTGTTTGTGTGCGTGACAAAGGTGTTGGTGTAAAACTATTTATCAAAGGCCTGTCTGTAGGTTATTGGCTAGATTGGGATGGTAAGATCAAATGGGAAACACCTCATGAAAACAAGTCTCTCTCCTTTCACTAATGATCTTTTCATCACTTTCTTTATTCTTATTCGCCACATCTTATTGTGATATCATCACACCTGACGCAGTGGGAGTGCCAATTAAGAACATATTCTCATATGATCTCATTTGAATTGCTCTATTTATTATAATGTTTTCCATATACATTTGTGAAATAAAGTATAGTGTTCGTGTCAGTGACAATATTATGGGTACGATTCTCAGTGAACGCATACATTTATTACATAACCTTGAATATAAGGCACATCATCAGCATGTACAGTACTTCAGAATTGCATTAAGAATTAGTTTTACATACACTTTGCAGTATCTGCAAAATATCAATTATTTTACCAAAATAAGAGGGATCGTACCATAAGATCATGCATGCTATTTTTTTATTTAGTACTGACCAGAATAGGATATTTCACATGAATGACATTTATATAGTCCACATATAGTAAATAATAGTTGAATTTATAAAAATGACCCCTTTCAAAAGTTTACATACGCTTGATTCTTAATACTGTGTTGTTACCTGGATGATCCACAGCTGTTTTTTTTTTGTGATAGTTTTACATCAGTGTTAATTTTGATTTAGTTTTAGTCAGTCTTTTGACTAAAATGCCATTTAGCTTTAGTCATATTTTAGTCATCTGAATTGTTTTTAGTTTTTGTCGACTAAATCTACAGTAAATTTAGTCGGCTAAAATCTAATGGGTATTGTTACAGTGCATTTATTAAGCATTTCTCTAAAATTTCCAAACTCATTATATAGGTTTGATATTAAGGTTTTATCATGTTAGACACCAATTTAACTGCAGTGACACACAACATGCCTTTATGTTAAAACTGAAATAAAACCATAAAGAACAAGAACATGGTCTTCTTTTTAATGAAATTCCAATGGTTATATATAATGGCTAATTATGCATTCTTTATAGCAACTTGTTAAGCATATTCTTTTGTCATTCAAAAAGAGTTTTAGTTCGTTATTGTCTCGCTGTTGTCGGTGAAAAAAATGTCTTTGACCAAAATTATGACCAAAATTATTAGTCAACGAAATTAACAGTGTTGTACACGAGTCTCTTGTTTGTCCTGAACTGTTAAACTACAACATTTAGGATTAATAATACACCTTTCAAAAAAATTTGGTCAGTAAGATTTTTTTTTTTTAAATGAATGAATACACTGAAAAAATGATACTAAATTATATAAAATATTAATTTTAGCTACATTTAAATAAACAAAAAAGTTGAACGTTAGTCAGCTAAATTTGTTTATTTAAATGTAGCTAAAATAAATTGATTGTAACCACTTACCTTAAAAAAAATTGTAAATTCAATGACTCATTTTTTTTCAGTGTACTTTTATTCGGCAAGGATACATTAAATGGTTCAGAAGTGACAGTAAACACTTTTAACAGTGCTACAAAAAAATTCAACATGATAAATGTTATATAGACTATTCTATATAATATTCTACTTAAAAATGCTGTTCTTTTGAACTTTACGGTCACTAAAGAATCCTGAAAAAAAATTCTAGTTTTTAAGCAGCACAACTGATTTCAATGTTTGCACAAAATTTCACCTTGTGCTATATATTAAAATGAAATAATAGCACAAGGTGAAATCCTAAGTATGTATTTTTTTTTTATTCAACATTTTCATAATTTAAAATTTTTGCCGAAGCATATTTTGTCCAAGCAATATTGCCCCTCAATTATTTAGTTTGGGCAATTAGGACTTTTAAACCATTATACTCCATGCATATTTAGTTTTTATGACATGATATTTACATTTATGCACTTGGCAGATACAAATCGAATTATATTGCACACAAGGTATACATTTTATGAGCTTTTGCACTTCTTGGGAATCCAACCCATGACCTTGGTGTTGCTAATGCCATGCCATGTTTCAATTAGAGTTACAAACTATTACACTATCCTTTAAAGGAACATGCTGAAAGATCTGATGTAAAGATGTTAAGATGTTAAAGGGGTCATATGATGCTTTTTTAAAGATCATTATTTTGTGTATTTGGTGTAACAGAATATGTTGACATGCTTCAATGTTCAAAAAACACATTATTTTTCAAATACTGTACATTATTGTAGGTCCTCTATGCCCCGCCTCTCTCAAACGCTTCATTTTCTACAAAGTCCCTCCTTTCGACAAGCGCAGTGTGCTCTGATTGGCCAGCTGACCCAGTGCATTGTGATTGGCCGAACACCGCAAGCACTCGTCGGAAATGTAACGCCCCTTACCATAATCGCGAGCTTCATCTTTCAAAATAAATGTAAATACAGAGCCCGAAAGGGGAACAGAGTCGTGTGACAGACACAGTGATGAAGCTTGTATGTATTTGCATTACACAAGTGGCAGAGTCTTAACTTTGATAAAGAATATCTCTTTGGTTTTGAGACTTTAGTCTTTGCAACTTCAGGGATCTTATCTATGCACAATCAGCTTGTAACACTCCAAAGAGAAAGGAAAACTTGAAATCGCATCATATGACCCTTTTAAGGTACATTCCGCTGTCCAAAAATATACACAAATTCTTAGCACTGCTACAACACAAACTCACATTTGAGCCCTTCCACAAACTCAAACCGGTCGGCTCATTAAACAGCCATTGAGAGAAACCACCTTGACTTTTATTGACCCTATAAATCTAGTGAGGAGTGGATGAAAGGTGTCTGCCTTAGAGAGCGTTTAAAGACAAAGACTGCTGGACATTACACTTCCTGATTAACTATTAACAGCTTCACCACTGATAACTTAATTAGTCGCCATTTCATTTGTCGCCACTTGATGGACAGGCACTCACTGGCTGCAAGTGGAGTCTGTGTGTGTCTACTGAAGGGTTTGTAATGGTAGTAAACATACAACACAAAAATACCACTCAACCAAGCGTCTAATAGAAACCTATTTTTGAAACTTTTCTAGAAACTGAAAATAAATGCACAATAATTCATGAAGAACTGAGGAAAGTTTAACCTCAAGAAAATGTAGATAAGAAGCCAAACTGTTAATTGGAACTTTTTTTTTCAGAGAGGATAAAATATCTCTTATTATAAAACTAGGTTATACTAGTTAACAAATTATTATTAGCATGACACCAGGTTTTTTTACCTCAACAATTTTCCATCAACAAATATGTAGGCTTTAAACCATCAAAACAGAAATGCAAGTTACAATAATACATTTTACACAAAAAAACAGCTAAATTATTCCTGTCACAGGGACAAACATATTAAAATGATAAAATACATGATAAAAAAGGTGTAAAAGAAACATAAAAATATATATAAAATTAGTGCTGTCAAACGATTAATCGTATCCAAAATAAAAGTTTTTGTTTACATAATATATGTGTGTGTACTGTGTATATTTATTTTGTACATATAAAGACACACACATACAGTATATATTTTGAAAATATTTACATGTATATATTTATATTCATATAATTTATATTATATATAAATAATTTATATTATATATAAATATATTTAATATATAAACGTAACATTTTTCTTACATATATACATGCATGGGTGTGTATTTATATATTCATAATAAATGTACACAGTACACACAAATATACACACACACACACACACACACATACATACGCACACACGCACGCACACGCAAAAAAGAGACTCCCAAAAGTCACTTTAGTGGCCCCGTACAATTCACTTGTGGCAAAAATAATAATTTTGGACCCTACACACAACACAAAACCTTTCAAACAGGGACAATATAAACAATCCTTTTGGCTATTAGCTATTATATAGGCTATTATTTTTATGACAATATATTTACCTGGGCACATTTCCTCAAGTGAATGCATGCAAACAATGTCTGATCAGACATGTCTGAGTACTATATAATTCCCAGTTACAAAAAGATACACAATAAGGACTTTTAGTGTATTTATGAGACTTCAGAAAAGCTTATTCTGGGGTTATTCTGAGGAGAGGTGTAACATGTCCAGTTTAAAATCAATAGTTGCAACCTTTCAAATTGACACTCAATAGCTCAGGAAGATAAACAGGAACTAGTGAAGCACAGCTAATGTGGAGATCAATTCATAATCATGACCTCCTAATATGTGCAGTGCTTCCAGGGACATGGGGAGGGAGGAAAATAAAATTAGCAATTAAAATTAATGAGTAATTTTAGCACATGCATGTCCTACTCTTACTGCTCTCCATCTGTAATTATTAGAACCTACAAATTAGAAGATAAAAAAGCTGTGCTTGCAAGAGGAAACGACAAGGGAATACACTGAAGACAACATTATTAAAGGAAACATATGAGAGGACACGACTGTACATTTTCTAGTGACATCATTATTGTGAACTCACCTCAATTGTGAACTGCTTTCTCTTGAGTTTGAAGGCCAAGTCCTTCGTATCAGGGACCTCACAAGACAAACAGTTCAGACGCGGCAACTGACGAACATGCAGGAGACCTGAACAAACACCGAAGACATTAAAGGGAATCATATCACTACTAAGACATACTGTAGGGTTATATTGTTCAGTATAAACTTCAAATGTTTGTTCAAAAGTTTGGGGTTGGTAATAAAAAAATAAAAAATACAAATTATGTCTCTCCTGCTCACTAAGACTGAATTGAGCTGATTGAAAATATATAACCATTTTGAAATATTATTACAATTCAAAATAACGGTTTTCTATTTGAATATATTTTAAAATGTAATTTATTTCTGTGATGTAAAGCTGAATTTTCAGCATCATTACTCCAGTCTTCAGTGTCACATGATCCTTCAGAAATCATTCTAATATACTGATTTGCTGCTCAAGAAACATTTCTTATTAACAATGTTGAAAACAGACATGCTGCTTAATATTTTTGTTGAAACCACAATATATTATTTTCTTTGGTGAACAGAAAATTTTAATCTTTTGTAACATTATAAATGTCTTTACTATAACGTTTGACCTAATTAATGCATCCTTGCTGATTTAAAGTTTTAATTTCTTTCAAAAAAGGAAAACACATTTGCAGGTTGTGAGCAACACGTTTTTGTAGGTGCAACTTGTGTGAATGGGTTTCTAACACTGCAACACTATATTTCAAACATACGTCTTAATAGAGCTTTTTTTTTTTTACTGAAATTGCATTTAAAATACATTTGTCTCTCAAATCTGAGGCATTACATTTTAATGAGCATGATATTTCTGACTATATTCACAATCTTATGCAGGCTAATAAACATGCTCTCTAGCAAATATTGTTACCAGGTTTGTTATGCCTATTAACAATTTGAACAGACTCTGGTTTTCATTGTCTGCTTGAGTTTTACTGTAGACACATGTAGCTATCACCTTTCACACTGGCCACTACAGCATTGTATCAACCCTTATTTTATTATCTGCACCAATGGGCAGAAACCAAAACATAAGAGAGAAGAAGTGCAGCAGAGGGAGGGGAAAAATAGGTTGGTGGGAGGGAGAGAAAGCAAGAGAGGTGAGTGGAGGATGGGGGTAAAACAAGGTCAGTCGGCACAGGGGCATGTTGGGAAGAGAGAAAGCTTTTTCACCCTCTTTCTCTCTTTAATTCCTAGCCCAGTTTTTTTTCTCCCAGTTATGCGGCCAGTAGAAATATGACATTAAAAGGAAGCGCTGAAGACCAGGATGAGGGGGGTGAGAGGATGGAAAGAGCATGTGTGTGTGTGTAAAGGCTCCGCTTGTAAAGGGACCCATGCGCTAGGTTGATTCCGCTCGAGTTGATTCGTTGTGACAGGACTCCCAACATGCTTTGTGCAGTGGACGTACCACAGAAAAGAAAGAGTGGCCTCGTGTACGTCTTCACATTCACTATTGTCTATAAGACCTTATGGCAAAGCATTCATTCATGAAACAAGGTAAAAATCAATACCAAGAGCTAACAATAACTCTCCGAACACCTAATTTTTTCAAACACAAAAAAGTAAGGATACATACGTTGCTGAGATGTGCCCATAATCTGGAAAGCATTGCATTATATTTGTGCGCATCTTATCCATTTATAAACATCTTTAAAAGAGAGAATTCACATACAACTGAGATAGCATTAATATCATAATGTTAACAACTGAGATAACATTAATAACTTCTTATTTCTTTGCAAGCATCTGATAAATCTTAAAAAGAGCTAATTCACATGTAAATGAAATCATTAGCATCTTTTGTTAAAAAAAACTTACTAACATCTCAGACTTCCTAAAATGAACTAATTACTGAAATCTAAATGATGAATTTGTTCATAAACATCTGAGAAAAACCGCTGAATATTGTTCATGTTGTAACATCCACCATCAAATGTTTTAGCAAATGTATTGATGAATAATACACTGAAATAATTGTATTGTTTTGTCAAAGAACTAACTAAACAAAATAAAACTAAATTAATAACATGACCTAACTATTTTTTTAGCAATATTATAAATAATAAAACAAAATAAACAAGACTGACACATGTAACTGCAACCTGAAATTTAAAATAAGTTTAAATAAAAAATTAATTAGCTGAAAAAAAGCAACTGACAGTTTTAAAATACACATTTAAAATAAAACACATACATTAATAAATAAATAAATAAATGAAAAACAAAAACTCATGGAATTGAAATCATTAGCATCTAATTTGTTCATAACCATCTGATAACCTTATAAATAAAGAAATTATTACATGAACATAATTAAAATGAAAAAAATAACAAATATTAAAATGACAAAATAATGTAATAAATACATACAAATAAAACAGAAGACAAGAGAAGAGAAACAAAATAAATTTTAAGAAATGAATGACATTAACACCTAAATAACATAATAAAATAACATAATACATATTAAAATAATGACATCTTAAAATATAATACATAAATAAATAACTAGAAAAATAAATAAAACTCATTAGCATTTAATTTGTTCATAAACAACTGACAAGCATCTAAATAAATAAATAAATAAATTAATTAATTAATTTGTAATCATCTGAGGTCATTAGTGTTTGTAAACCACACCCCCTTTGGCTATTACGTACACACAGAGCAAATGAGTGCAAGAAAGAAACGGGGCAGGGGGCGGAGGAGAGAGAACTCTAAACAAACTGACCTTTACAGAAAGACGGACACAAACGAGATGAAAAGATAAAGTATGCAACATGAAGAGATGAAAACAAGGAAGAATATAAAGAGGCAGAATGAGAGGAAAAAGAACAGAACCGAAAGAGCGTGAGCCCCGAAGATTTTCCTCATCTGCAGTCTGGCCACTGAGAGGTTTTAGTCAGTATGAAAATATTGATTCTGCAACTTTGTGGCCCCTGAGGGCTGTGCTGGGTGCTTGTGATGGGGAGGAGGGGATCTGTCTGTGTGTGTGTGTGTGTGTGTGTGTGTGTGTGTGTGTGTGTGTTTGCCGTGGCAGCTGAATCTCCCCCTGGCCTGTCTGCCAAGGAGCACGTCTGATTGAACACGGCCACACTAACACGTGCTGACAGCTAGAGAGAGGTCCACCCTGCCTGCCCCTCTCTACTAATGCACTTTACTGAGCCAGTGTGTGTGTGTGTGTGTGTGAGAGAGAGAGAGAAAGAGAGAGAGTCAGAAAGATAGGATGATGCAAAAGGCATGAAAAAGATGAGGGACCAATGAAACATCTTTTTTAAAAAAAATTCCGACGAAAATGTGAGCAGTGTTTGTCTGTGTAAAATGCTCTGCCATGATTCTAGACTGTTTGCTATGCTGAGCATGTGTTATTTATGTATTATTTATATACTATTATAGTATTATTAACTTTTATTTTCTGTATATATTCAGTTTTCATGTTAGATTAAGCTTTCGTAATTTTGTTACATGCTTTTGACCTTTTTATTATTATTTTTTTAATATTAGCTTTAATAATATTTAGCTTTCATTTTAGTACTTCAACATAAACTTATTTTACTTAGTTGCCAAGGGAATATTTCACATTTTTATATTTTTTAAATGTACGTTTTACTGAATATTTAAGTTTGTATATATGTTTAAGTTTCATCTAATATTTATATTCTTTATATTTATATATAATACTTTATATTTTATTTCAGCTTTATTTCAAATAAAAAATTTAGTTTTAATTAACAATTACAGCACTGGTATTTTAGTATGACTGATATTATAGTTTTTGTTAATATTTTGAATTAGATTTTGTTAGTATTTTCTGTTTTCACTTTAATTTCATTTAAAGTTTTAGTAATTTTGTTGTGTGTTTTTGTCATTTAGATTATTTTTTGTTTATTTAATATATCTATGTAGTATTTATTTATAATATTTCTATTATAACATATAGAATATATAGTTTTTAATAATGTTTTATTTG
>NW_015506040.1:196090-204412 GCF_001515645.1 Sinocyclocheilus grahami | reverse complement strand
TGTGAAGCTCTGGTGAACTCCATGCCCAAGAGGGTTAAGGCAGTGCTGGAAAATAATGGTGGCCACACAAAATATTGACACTTTGGGCCCAATTTGGACATTTTCACTTAGGGGTGTACTCACTTTTGTGGCCAGCGGTTTAGACATTAATGGCTGTGTGTTGACTTATTTTGAGGGGACAGGAAATTTACACTGTTATACAAGTTTTTTATTTTATATATCTGTTTTATTTCCCACCATTGGTGTGTTAAAAAAATTAAAATAAATAAAATAAAATTCTAAATCCGACTGCATAAATTAGATATCAAGTGGTGCACAATGAGTTGCTAATATTTAGACTTTGTTTTTTTTTGCTAGTGTATATGAACTCTTTCATGTATGTTTCTTCTCACCGTGATAGTCTTTGTAAAGTGGGTTGGTCTCCTTCTCCGAGCCTCTGAATGATTCCAGAGCAATGGCTGTGTCACTCAGTCTGATTATTCGTCCCATTACAGCTCTGTTCTGAGAGAGTGAGACAGGAAGAGAGAGTGGGAACGGATTTGAGAGACAGGAAATACATGAGAGGAGTGTACAAGTAAATGTAAGAACATCTAGAGCAATGCTGAGAGCATCTCTTGCTAATTAAACCCCTCTTAACGAACAGCAGGGGTTGCACTGCTTTTGCTGTGAGAACTGAATTAGGTCATCATTATCTCAGAAAAATGGAGCAGGGTATTCCAGAGACTGAATTCACAAGCTTACAGAACTTAAACGACCTCAGTTACCAGCAATTTTAAAAGTCCAATTTACAAACACCACTCTCTATGATGACTGTAATCTTTAGCACTTGATGCACTCTTTGCATTTGAGGGATCATTGAGGTATAATTAAAAAGTTTGAGGTCAAAAAAAGGTGGGCATTTAACAAACCACCTAGCAATCAATATAATGTTCAGTGCATCAAAATGATGTTTTAACGTTTTGGATAAGCTCTTGCATCAATCATGGCATCTACACAGGTATTATTATCATTATTATCTTCAGCTGTACTACATAAAGGCAGCTCTGTAAACTGCTGCCTTTGGTTGTGTCGTGTAACATTAAATCCATCAGATCAGAGCAGAACATACGTTTGCTGCTCAAACACATCGAGTGCTTTGATTCCCTCAAACACATGCTCTCCAAATCTGTCCGTCTCTCTTTCTCTGATCGCACGACGCATGCAGTGTCGCCGTATGGCACAAATCTGGATGAACGTAGGCATAAAGCCACATCAACTCTGAAAGATCCCCAGAAAGATCCAAAGATCAAAGAAAAGACGTCTCGCCCATTAATGCTTTCATTCCAAAAATATCTGGTGTAAAAATGTCTTCAAGAAATTTAAAGCATTTCAAATATGCCTTTCCGTTTATCAAGTTTTTGTGTCACACATGAATTATACAAGTTTACATTTCACACTTTGAAATGGCCTGTTTTGGTCTGCCGGTTATGATTTTAACAGGAAACAACTGGTGTAATTCTACAAAACCGCTCAAAATGTTGTAAAATCATGGTAAACGGAGATAAAAGTATGACTGAATGGGCCAAAATATTCAACAAACACATAATGGGCTTGGAAAACAAGTCATGAAAACCTGTGACCTTGACCTTAAATATATGAAGCTCATGCTCAGGGGTACAACTGAACAAACACAAATCAACAACAGCAAAGACACTCAGGCCAATATAGATGAGAAAATAAACCAGTTTAAAGTATTAAAGAGCAAAAATGCACAAACACACATTAAAATCTGTTGAGAGTGCCTCCTTCTGGCAAAAACAAATACAGAGTCTCTTCAAAAAGGAGGGAGCACTCCAAAGAAAGACAGAAAGATAAGGCCGTTGTGAAAAATTTATCTCTACGCCACTCCTTAATATTTCATATACACTCCCTCTCTGTAGCAGCTGACGAGGCCTAATGCAGTTTTCATGCATCCGTTTCCTTTCTTTTTTCTTTCCTCCTTTCTTTTTTCCTCCCATCCTTTCATCTACAGCAGACTTTGAGAGCATGCGTGTTCGTCTAAGCAGCCGTGACCCTTTTCCCAAATCTAGCATCAAAAATGTAACCCAAGCAACTGTGTTAGTGACAGTCACTGTTAACTCAACACCATCACACCAATGCAAGTAAACAAAACAACAACAAATGCCACTACAACAGTTGAGCCAACATATTGAAGGTTCAAGTCCAGGATGGTGTTTAATAAAACGGACAGGTTAACAAAATTAGTGGAAAAGAGAGTTTTAAATCTACTGCTTGCGTTATTTATAATTCATAATTACACTAGGAATCACTATGTGTAGTTGAATTGGTTAAATAGCTTGAGTTTTTGGCCATTGTAAGAAATACTGCAAATGCATTAATTAATTAATTTAAAAAGATGGATATAAGAAACAATACTTCTGTGAATTAAAAATGTAATCTTTGATTTAGCTACATTCTTAAAATATATATGCAAAGTAAAATGTATAAATAATGTAAATTTCCCAATGGCAAATCATGTCAAGCTCATTTAAATATAAATATAAATATTACAGGTGCAAAGCAAAAAATTTTAAGAAATGTATCTAGAAATTGCTTATGTATCATGCAGTCCATTATTACATTTTGTTTCACTTTGATAAATAAATAAATAAATGGATATATGAATGAATGAATGAATATTTTCACAAATTGAATTAAAGAGCATTTTATATTAATCTTTTAAACAAGGGCTTATTTTAATGATACACAAGTAGATCAAGTTTCTGAATATATATTCATATATACTTTACATAATTTGTTACTCAGTTTAATATAAAATGTTTTTAAGAACAATTGCACAAATTTGTTTCATGAATGAGATAATCAAACACAGCTGGACTCAAATGCAGGCGTAGAACCCTCTCAAGGATGATCAGAAGAAATGGACAGCCCCTGAGTTAAATATATGAGTGTCACAGCAAAGGGTCTGAATACTTAGGACCATGTGATATTTCAGTTTTTCTTTTTTAATAAATCTGCAAAAATGTCAACAATTCTGTGTTTTTCTGTCAATATGGTGTGCTGTGTGTACATTAATGAGGAAAAAAAATTAACTTAAATGATTTTAGCAAATGGCTGCAATATAACAAAGAGTGAAAAATTTAAGGGGGTCTGAATACTTTCCGTACCCACTGTATATGCGCATCTATCTATCTACCTATCTATCTATCTATCTATCTATCTATCTATCTATCTATCTATCTATCTATCTATCGACTTTAATATGGCAAAGGTGTTAAAATATGTTCATACTACATGAATACGTCTTGTTGGTGGCTGGAAGTACGATTAAAATAGGACATACAATATTTAGTAAAGAACACACAGTGAATGTGTACAATTTTGTGAACAATGAGTCTTTGCTTTCTGCCAATTTGGACACAGATTGTATGCAGTCCTACTAATTGAACTGTTCTACAAGTCACATCGAAATGCTAACTTTAGCCATGATAACAGTTCAGCTCTTCCTTAAACGTCTCTGAAGCTGTCATTCTTCAGACTGATAGACGGAGTCTCCAGGGTCCTGACCCGACAGCGGCAGTGCCTGTAGGTGTGTGTGGTAGTGGACTATGTCTATTTGAGCAGAGATTGATTAAAGTTTCAGATGGACTGTGGCTTTAATCTCGTCAGAGGAGGCTTTCAACGCCCGGCCCTTTCCTGTCGACATTAAAAATACATGACACGACTTTTCATTACAAGTCACATCTGATGGACTTCAGATGAGGTGCTAATGCAGATAACGGAAGATGAACACAACAGCTGTAAAAGTTGACCCCGAGTTTAGTAGTGTAAGCTAAAATCTTGATCCCTCAGACAGTATGCTAGTAATATTACTGAACATTAAAAACATCTCTTCAAGCTCTAAACCTCTAGAAGCAGATGTACAGTTTTGAGGTTTACACTGAAGTGTAATTTTCATTACCAAAAACTTGCTTGACGACTACAAAATAAGAATCTAGCATAATAAATTACCTCAAGACTAAACTACTGAATATCCAAAGGCTACATTGCATTTTTGAAAGGTAAAGTAATGTATTAAAAGACATTGCAATAATAATAATAATAATAGCAATAATAATATGGTTTGTCATTTACAGTTTACCATTCCCACCCCAAACTATACATTCAGGTATCAAAACCTTTTTCAAATGAGAATTTGTTTTTTACTGAAACTTGACAGTTGACTCATCTTACCGCACTCTCTACCTGCACAAACATAAGTTATAATATAATATATATATATAAAGGTAATAACAAAGACAGATTGAACTTGAGCACATTTTATCTGCATGCTGCACTGCGACTCTTCTGTCACAGAATATGTGGACTGAAGCACTGATATATACATATATATACACATATATATATATATATATATATATATACACACTCACATACATACATACGTACATATACATATATATATATATATATATATACACACACACACACACATATATATATATATATTTCATACATGCAAAAGTTTAAGAAATCATTTTTAATCTCTTATGCTCACCAAGATTGCATTTATTTGATCAAAATACAGTAAAAACAGTAATAATGTGAAATATTTAAAATAACTGTTTTCATGTGCAATATATTTCAAATTTATTCTGTACTTACTGATAGGTCTACTAGTTTACATCACATCCAATCCACAAAACTACTTTCAAACCAACGTTTACTCCATCACCTCCACCGCTGTGTGCCCCCAGCCTCCCTGAGAGGGGTTTTAGCACTTTGTCTCCAAACGGACAAAGAACAGTGAGATCTTGTCTTTTGAAGCGCTTTTAGCACAGCGGCTGCGGCCTGACTCTCGTTGGCTAATGGAGGCACAAAGAAAAGGGCCTCTCAGGAACCAAGAGACGCTGAAAGAGAGAAGCGCCCAGAAAGACTCGAGACTGACCATTGGCTGGCTGAATGCAAAGTTGAGGGCCTCAGACAAAGAATGTGGGTTCACGCGCCAATGAAGACGCTCCTCTGAAGGCCAAACATACATGTACTCAAACAGATACACACACAGGCCCCTGAACCCCAGCCAAGCAGAACCTCATTCACACAATGAGGGGGGTCGTCTCTTTGACTCCGGCTCATGGGGTGGTTATGGTGTGCCAGGGTCGACAAACTTATGGTGACCTCAATGCTGGTCCATGTGACTGACAGTCAAGTTAAAAAAAAAATCTAAAAAGGCTGTTCTGTGGGATTAGTTCTGGAAGTCAATGGTGGAAAAGTCTAATACCGTTCCCCATAGCGACCCCTAGAGGACGCAGTTCGAAGTTCCACGAAAGGGAACGTCTCGGGTTACTTATGTAACCATGGTTCCCTGAGGGGAACGAGACACTGCGTCCTCTAGCTTTTGTGCCATGCTGCGGACACAAGCTTCAGACGAAGAAGTGATGATGTGCGCTACCGGCGCCTATTTTGTACTAGTTGCGACGGTAGTGACGTCATGGCTGTCGCCTGGCCAAACAAGTTGGTGTTTTTTCAATGTAGGCTTCAGACACGGGTCACGACGAGGCGTTCCCCATAGCGACCCCTAGAGGACGCAGTGTCTCGTTCCCCTCAGGGAACCATGGTTACATAAGTAACCCGAGACGATTCATGATGATGCCATAAAAATTCAAAAGTTTGGAATGATAGCAAAACCACAAAACCACAACAGATACCTTTTTTGAAGTGGCTGTGCAAGACCTGTCGCCAAAATAGTGTTGTGAGTGTTACGAGGGTGTTGCTAGAACAACCCTAAGTCTCTATAATGTGCTTGTGCCTCAATATTGTGTGCTCTTTCTTCAATATAAGTCTATGGAATTTTGCAGGTTTGATCATCAAAAATTTTGAATCTTATTGATAGATTGAGCTCAACTGTCCTTAACAAGCAGCATGATTTAAAGTATTAATTGCATCCCTATACTTAGGGTTAAGATTTTAACATCCCTAAACCTCAGTAAGAGAAATAACCCTGGCAAACACCACAGATAAAAACTGGAGGGGACAAAATGCACTGCAATACAGTAGTTGAAGAAAAATATGTAGGCAAATAAATGCAAGAAAGACACCCAATTACAGTTCAGTACACAAATATTACAATGACGTCATCACTGTTGGTTAGATTTTGAATGACAAAACAAATGCAACAATAGAATGATAGACCGATAGGTAGAACGATATAGATAGATAGATAGATAGATAGTACATCCTTGCTGAATCAAAGCATTAAGGTAGTGTGACTTAACAGTGACTCCAAACATCATATAAAAAGGATTTATATGAACACACTGAGAAACTGTGATTAATCATACCTGTATGAGGTGGGAGGGTACGGTCACCATAGCGACTGAGAGTGAAGTGCGTAAAAGGCCTCGGAGGGCATAGAGAAATGTGGTGAGGGCGTGGCAGTGGGCGGGGTTATCCTTACAGCACACATCATCCCCCCAGAGCACTGACCCCAGAGAATGAAGACCCAGCCGCAGGACATTCCGAACCTTAGACTACAGAAGTGCAAAAAAAAAAGAGACAAACACAAAAAACAAAATTGAATTTCAAACACTGCATTCTTTTCGAGACAATCTGGATATGTACAATTTATGTGAACAAATCCACATCTGGCTTGTGTAATGAATATTTCATTAAAGTAATGTAGAGTAAACTTTGTGTTCAAAAATGCATGAATGAATATCTTAACAGTATTTTAATAAGTGCACCTTAATTTAAAAGAGAAACAAGGAAAAACCTGTGGTGCTGCATGACACTTATTTACAGTAGCATGTCAATGATGTGTACATTTTTCACTACAGTTTTTAGAACTCTATAAGTATCAATTCTGCAGCAAAATAAGAATTTTGTAAACAAGTGAAACATTGTATGACCTATATGTAAATTTACAGATTTAAATAGAAGAGTTTGCAATGTAGCAAAAACTGGTAGTTTTAGATAAAATGCTGTATCAGAATCAAATTAATCTTTATTGTTGTCATTATATTCTGCATTATTTGTCTTTCCGTCTGCTGTGCATTAAAATAAACACAACAAATTTTGTGATACTTTGTGATACTTTGCACTGCAAAGACAGCTATGGATTGATTAACGCCTTACCACTACAAGCACGCACAAATCAGGCAACCAACTTGACTTAATTTACACACGCAATTGTATTGCAGACAACATTTTGGTAGAACCCCTACATATCTCTGACCATTTCTTCATTACATTTAAACTACATTTTGCTACCTGTGTGCCACCAATCTCTATACCGGTTACTTTTAGATGAAACCTACGCTCCCTTTCACCCTCCCATCTTTTCTCTGTAGTATTCCCTCAACTACCCATTTCTCACCTCTGGATGTGAATGCAGCAACTGAGACTTTATGCTCTACTTTAACCTCATCTAGATGATATTTGTCCTCTCTCCTCCAGGGCAGCACGGGCTGCCCCTTCCAACCCCTGGTTATCCGATGTTCTTTGTGAGCATCGGACCAAACTCAGGGCAGCAGAGAGAAAATGGCGCAAATCAAAAGATCCGTCAGACCTGAGTATGTATCAGTCTTTGCTTTCATCTTTCTCTGCTGAAGTCCATACTGCCAAATCTTCATATTTCCAACACATTTCAAAACATTTAATTCTCTCCTCTGTCCCCCTCCATCACCTCCCACCACTTCTATAACAGCTGATAATTTCGCCACATTCTTCACAGACAAATCTAGAAGAATCAGAAGTAAATTCTCAGCCCCACACACACACAGGACCTCAAACCACATCCACTGCTAAAACTCCCATCTTCTCCTTCTGTCCCCTCACTGAGGCAGAAGTATCAAAACTTCTCCTCTCCAGCCATCCTACAACATGCCCTCTAGACCCAATCCCCTCACACCTTCTCCAAGCAATCTCTCCTACACTCTTACCAGCACTCACACACATCATCAACACATCTCTCCTCGCAGGCACTTTCCCAACTGCATTCAAGCAACCTCAGGTAACCCCACTGCTCAAAAAACCTACATTAAACACTTCACTTACAGATAGCTACAGACCTGTCTCTCTCCTTTCATTCATAGCGAAAACCCTCGAACGAGTTACTTTCAACCAGGTATCATTGTTTCTTTCACAGAACAACAAACTGGATCCTAACCAGTCAGGTTTCAGGAGTGGCCATTCAACTGAGACTGCGCTACTGTCAGTCACAGAAGCCTTGCGGATTGCAAAAGCTGATTCCAAATCATCAGTCCTTATTCTGCTGGATCTTTCTGCTGCTTTTGACACTGTCAATCATCAGATCCTCCTGTC
>NW_015506040.1:193796-195557 GCF_001515645.1 Sinocyclocheilus grahami | reverse complement strand
TGGTAGAACCCCTACATATCTCTGACCATTTCTTCATTACATTTAAACTACATTTTGCTACCTGTGTGCCACCAATCTCTATACCGGTTACTTTTAGATGAAACCTACGCTCCCTTTCACCCTCCCATCTTTTCTCTGTAGTATTCCCTCAACTACCCATTTCTCACCTCTGGATGTGAATGCAGCAACTGAGACTTTATGCTCTACTTTAACCTCATCTAGATGATATTTGTCCTCTCTCCTCCAGGGCAGCACGGGCTGCCCCTTCCAACCCCTGGTTATCCGATGTTCTTTGTGAGCATCGGACCAAACTCAGGGCAGCAGAGAGAAAATGGTGCAAATCAAAAGATCCGTCAGACCTGAGTATGTATCAGTCTTTGCTTTCATCTTTCTCTGCTGAAGTCCATACTGCCAAATCTTCATATTTCCAACACATTTCAAAACATTTAATTCTCTCCTCTGTCCCCCTCCATCACCTCCCACCACTTCTATAACAGCTGATAATTTCGCCACATTCTTCACAGACAAATCTAGAAGAATCAGAAGTAAATTCTCAGCCCCACACACACACAGGACCTCAAACCACATCCACTGCTAAAACTCCCATCTTCTCCTTCTGTCCCCTCACTGAGGCAGAAGTATCAAAACTTCTCCTCTCCAGCCATCCTACAACATGCCCTCTAGACCCAATCCCCTCACACCTTCTCCAAGCAATCTCTCCTACACTCTTACCAGCACTCACACACATCATCAACACATCTCTCCTCGCAGGCACTTTCCCAACTGCATTCAAGCAACCTCAGGTAACCCCACTGCTCAAAAAACCTACATTAAACACTTCACTTACAGATAGCTACTGACCTGTCTCTCTCCTTTCATTCATAGCGAAAACCCTCGAACGAGTTACTTTCAACCAGGTATCATTGTTTCTTTCACAGAACAACAAACTGGACGCTAACCAGTCAGGTTTCAGTAGTCGCCATTCAACTGAGACTGCGCTACTGTCAGTCGCGGAAGCCATGCGGATTGCAAAAGCTGATTCCAAATCATCAGTTCTTATTCTGCTGGATCTATCTGCTGCTTTTGACACCGTCAATCATCAGATCCTCCTGTCCGCACTCTCATCACTGGGCATCACAGGGATTCCACTTAGCTGGTTTGAATCCTATCTCACTGGTAGGTCTTTAAGGGTGGCCTGAGGAGGGGAGGTATCTAAAAGCACATCAACCGGTCACTGGGGTTCCTCAGGGATCAGTTCTTGGACCCCTCCTCTTCTCCATATACACTACATCACTGGGTCCCATCATATAGGCACATGGCTTCTCCTACCATTGCTATGCTGATGACACACACCTCTATCTCTAATTTCAACCAGATGATCCAACGGTAGCTGCACGGATCTCAGGCTGCCTGGCGGACATCTCGGCATGGATGAAAGAACATCACCTACAGCTCAACCTGGCAAAGACTGAGCTTATTGTCTTCCTTGCCACTCCAACTCTACAACATGATTTTACCATCCAGCTAGGTTCTTCTACAATTACCCCATCAACTTCGGTCAGAAATCTTGGTGTAATCTTTGATGACCAGCTGACCTTCAAAGACCACATTGCAAAGACTGCTCGATCTTGTAGGTTTGCATTGCACAACATCAGAAAGATCAGGCCCTTTCTAACGGAGCATGCTGCACAACTTCTTGCCCAGGCTCTTGTCATTTCTAGGCTGGACTACTGCAATGCTCTTCTGGCTGGACTTCCATCA
>NW_015506040.1:165145-193686 GCF_001515645.1 Sinocyclocheilus grahami | reverse complement strand
TAAGTATATTTTTGCTCTTCCCTGTACACACTCTCCTTTTCTGTCCTCTCTTTCCCACCTCTATCATGTGTTTCCAAACCATTCCGGTTGTCTCTCGACGACGCTCTACGGTCACACGCAGACGGCAACGCAATGTTGCTAACCTGCATCCTATCTCTACATCCTCTACTGCACCTCTTTCTTTCTCTATGGGTCTCTGGAATTGTCAGTCAGCTGTCAACAAAGCAGACTTCATTTCTTCTTTTTCTTTAAACTCCACACTTAGCATCTTGGGCTTGACTGAGACCTGGATTCGTCCAGAAGACTCAGCAACCCCAGCTGCTCTTTCGAACAATTTCTCTTTCTCTCATACCCCCCGTCAGGTTGGCCGGGGTGGGGGCACTGGTCTGCTCATTTCTAACAATTGGAAATACTCAACCCAATCTCCCCTATGCGATTACAACTCATTTGAATCTCATGTGATCACTATAACAGCTCCCGTAAAACTCCAGGTTGTGGTAATTTACCGCCCTCCTGGGCAAATTCTATCCGCCTTCCTAGAAGAGCTGGATGGGCTGCTGTCCTCATTCCCGGAGGATGGCAGTCCACTTTTAGTCTTTGACGACTTCAGCATTCATCTGGACAAGCCTTATGCTACAGACTTCCATTCACTCCTTGCTTCATTTGATCTCAAACGACTTACCACCACAAGCACGCACAAATCTGGCAACCAACTTGACTTAATTTACACACGCAATTGTATTGCAGACAACATTCTGGTAAATCCCCTACATATCTCTGATCATTTCTTCATTACATTTCAACTACATTTTGCTACCTGTGTGTCACCAACCCCCATACCGGTTACTTTTAGACGAAACCTACGCTCCCTTTCCCCCTCCCATCTTTCCTCCGTTGTATCCTCCTCTCTTCCCTCACCTACCCATTTCTCATCTCTGGATGTGAATGCAGCAACTGACACTTTATGCTCTACTTTAACCTCTTGTCTAGATGATATTTGTCCTCTCTCCTCCAGGCCAGCACGGGCTGCCCCCTCGAACTCCTGGTTATCCGATGTTCTTCGTGAACATCGGACCAAACTCAGGGCAGCTGAGAGAAAATGGTGCAAATCAAAAGATCCGTCAGACCTAAGTATGTATCAGTCTTTGCTTTCATCTTTCTCTGCTGAAGTCCATACTGCCAAATCTTCATACTTACACAACAAGATCAAAAGCGCTCCAGACGCACGTAATCTCTTCAAAACTTTCCATTCTCTCCTCTGTCCCCCTCCACCACCTCCTACCACTTCTATAACAGCTGATGATTTTGCTACATTCTTCACAGACAAAACCAGAACAATCAGTAGCCAATTCTCAGCTCCACACAGACAGGACTTCAAACCAACCCCACCCACTGCAAAAACTCCCATCTTCTCCTTCTGTCCCCTCACTGAGACAGAGGTATCAAAACTTCTGCTCTCCAGCCATCCTACAACATGCCCTCTAGACCCAATCCCCTCACACCTCCTCCAAGCAATCTCTCCTTCACTTTTACCAACACTCACACACATCATCAATACATCTCTCCTCACAGGCACCTTCCCCACTGCATTCAAGCAGGCTTGGATAACCCCACTGCTCAAAAAACCTACATTAAACACTTCACTTACAGATAGCTACAGACCTGTCTCTCTCCTTCCATTCATAGCGAAAACCCTCGAAAGAGTTGTTTTCAACCAGATATCATTGTTTCTTTCACAGACCAACAAACTGGATCCTAACCAGTCAGGTTTCAGGAGTGGCCATTCAACTGAGACTGCGCTACTGTCAGTCACAGAAGCCTTGCGGATTGCAAAAGCTGATTCCAAATCATCAGTCCTTATTCTGCTGGATCTTTCTGCTGCTTTTGACACTGTCAATCATCAGATCCTCCTGTCTGCCCTCTCTTCAATGGGCATCACAGGGATTCCACTTCGCTGGTTTGAATCCTATCTCACTGGTAGGTCTTTCAGGGGGGCCTGGGGAGGAGAGGCATCCAAAGCACATCAACTGGTCACTGGGGTTCCTCAGGGATCAGTTCTTGGACCCCTCTTCTTCTCCATATACACTACATCACTGGGTCCCATCATATAGGCACATGGCTTCTCCTACCATTGCTATGCTGATGACACACACCTCTATCTCTAATTTCAACCAGATGATCCAACGGTAGCTGCACGGATCTCAGGCTGCCTGGCGGACATCTCGGCATGGATGAAAGAACATCACCTACAGCTCAACCTGGCAAAGACTGAGCTTATTGTCTCCCTGCCACTCCAACTCTACAGTATGATTTTTCCATCCAGCTAGGTTCTTCTACAATTACCCCATCAACTTCGGTCAGAAATCTTGGTGTAACTTTTGATAACCAGCTGACCTTCAAAGACCACATTGCAAAGACTGCTCGATCTTGTAGGTTTGCATTGCACAACATCAGAAAGATCAGGCCCTTTCTAACGGAGCATGCTGCACAACTTCTTGTCTAGGCCCTTGTCATTTCTTATTCTTGACTACTGCAATGCTCTTCTGGCTAGACTTCCATCAAGCACAATCAAACCTTTACAAATTATTCAGAATGCAGCAGCATGACTGGTCTTCAACAAGCCCAAAAGAGCCCATGTTACACCTCTCTTTATCTCCTTGCACTGGCTACCGGTTGCGGCTCGCATCAAGTTCAAGACATTGATGCTTGCATATAGAACAGCCACAGGCTCAGCACCCGCCTACTTCCACTCACTACTACGAATCTACATCCCCTCCAGAAGTCTGAGATCCGCTAGTGAGCGACGCCTCATGGTACCATCACAGAGAGGCTCAAAATCACTTTCCAGAACATTCTCGTTCACCCTTCCTGGCTGGTGGATGATCTTCCCACCCCTATCCGGAATGCTGAATCCCTGACAATTTTCAAGTGACAACTGAAAACTCATCTCTTTTGACGCTACTTGACGTCATCCTAAATAAAAAAAAAAGACGTTGTCTTTCTCTTTATTTATTCCTTCCCTTTCTAGCTTGTGCTTATTTGAACAAATGCCTGAAACTTGGTATTACGAGCACTTCCTGTGTCTGTTTGCCTCTTTAAGAAGAATCACTTTATGTATTCCCCAATTGTAAGTTGCTTTGGATAAAAGCGTCTGCAAAATGATTAAATGTAAACGTAAATGTAATGGAACAAATTCAATATATGCAAGACAGACAACCAATCACAATGAAAAAGTCCACCTCCTGTTGTCCTCTCACATCAAAATTCACTGATGTATTTGTTTATAAGTGTTTTTGCTTGGAAACGGTGCTTGATCTGTGCATATTTCTCTCCTGATTCAACCAAGATGACTTTTTCACTGAAGAAAGCAATATTATGGATAGAGGACTAGCATATTATCCTGAAGCAACGGTTTGAAGTTAAACACTTTAATTATGGATGCGTTTCTTAAAAACACACAGCTTTTCACAAGGCGTTAATTGAATCCTGTGGATTACTTGTGGATTGTTGTTTAGTTTTTATCAGCTGTTTGAACTCCCATTCTGATGGCACCCATTCACTGCAGAGGATCCATTGGTGATGTAATGCTTAGTAATGTAATGCTTAGCTAACCAAATTTGTTCAGATGAAGAAACAAACTCATCTATATCTTGGATGGCCTGAGGGAAAGTCAATTTTCAGCTAATTTTAATTTTAAGGTGAACTATAACTGTACTCACTGTCTTGTGCTTATTGCAGTAATGAAAGTACACTTAAATTACAAGCAACACCTACACAAGCAATTTACTCAATCAATCAATTAGAGACTCTCAACAGGACATGATTAACCATTGTACAATTTCACATTTATACTCTCTCCATAATGAGAGAGAGAGAATGGTGAAAAGCAAACAAAACAGTGCCCAAATAGTATGTCATACATAAGTGTGCAATGACTTGTGTAACTAAGTCAGTAGTGGAATCCTGTCTGTAGTGAAAAGCCTTTTGTCTGTTGGAGTGAGGGTCATATACCTCTCAAAAAACTTGAATCAATGAAACAAATGGCCCAGCCAAGACCACTCAACAGCACGGTCAAACGGAATACGGTGGTCAAAAATGATTGGACAACATCTTCCAATCAGGACAGTTGCCTGACATGACCACAATGTGGCTGTCAACCTAAGAGTCAAAATGTCTGCTTCCAACAAGTGCCAGGAAATTCTTGGCACATTATCCGCCAACATCAGCCAAGCTAAGGGGCCATGGGTGAGAGATGTGCCCTCTGCAGTGTACAAAGTCTGACAGAGAAATGAACCTTATTCACAACCATCAAAGAGCTGATTCTGAACCTGCTTAATAAAGATTGAGAGGACACCTCAGACCAGAACAACTAGAAAACTGGCAACTGGTGTGACGGCAATACAAGTTTCAGATGTCCCAGAAAAGCAGGACAATTTAATATTTGCATATTTATGAAGATGTGAAAGGTCGAAGCTCTTTGCAGCAGTTTCAGTTAAGACCTAACAGTTTTCTAGTCTTTAGTAAGCCTCTCCATAAAAATACACATTTTGGATAAGTTGTGGACTTGCAAACACAACAAATTTCTCATTCTGAGCATTCTTGCCTTTGTGCCCATGTTCTCTCAACCTCATCACATTCCACGACCTCTGCCAACAGAACGGCACTGTTTGATGATGTAAGCGCTGAATCTGTCGGTTGACTGACGGGATCGAGGACTTCCAGGGTGAGGAGCCCGAGGTGTCCATCAGTGCCACGGATTACAAGAAAAACACTAAAGCGCAACGATCAACAAGAAAGAGCTAACGCAAACTAGACTTAAGCTACTGATCAGAATAAGATTTAATTTGGGAACTTGATTCCATCAAACTTTAAACTATAGTTTAAACAGTTAAACAACATTGGAATCGCTTGAACTTGAAATAAAGTTTTGCTTTCAACATATTTTTATTTTCCAACATTATTCTAAATTATTCTAAAGGTTAATTCAATTGTATATGCTGTCAAATGTGGTTAGTGACATATATTGTGAAATATATTTCAAAAGATTTTGTGTCAGTGACACAAATTTATGCTAAAATTTGAATATTCAAATAAGAAAACTTTAGCAAGTAACTATAAAATTACTGGCCTCATGGGGAGAAAAAAAGAAAAAAGGAGCATTATCTGACATGCATGGATGTATATGGAGACTTTGTTGAAAAGCTGAATGTAGATGACAGGTAAGATCTATAAAATATTTTATACAATTTTTTACATTTATTTAAGGCCCATTCACACTGTGAACGATAACCATAAAGTTTTAGAAATCATTAATTCTTTAGAATTCATTGTTTTTTTTGTCCTTGGTGTGTTTTGTTTCATCATCAGAAAAGATTTGAAGAAATTTAATGTTGATTATTGTGATGTTTTATCAGCTGTTTGGACTCTCATTCTGACGACACCCATTCACTGCAAAGGATCCATTAGTGAGCAAGTGATTTAATGCTACATTTCTTGCAATAAGACTGAAACTGAAAGTAAAAACTTTTTTGGGGGGAAATCTTTTTCTTTCTTTTTTTTTTTTTGGCATGTTTGCCTTTATTATGATAGGACAGATCAGAGCTGACAGGAAGCACTGGAAATCTTTTTCATGTAATGTAACAAAACTGTACATGACATGGGTTTCCTGTCTTTAACTGAACTAGAACCCCACTTAACAATTTTATTTAGGATTATTTTATTTATTTAGTTTTAAATGAGACATAGTATGCCCCTTTTTACAATATGTAATATAAGTCTCTGGTGTCCCCAGAATGTGTCTGTGAAGTTTCAGCTCAAAATACTCCACAGATTATTTATTATATCATTAAATAAATCAATAAATCCACTGCTCTCGTCTCCTCTGAGGCTGGGACTCTAAATAGTGTTCTGTGCTCATCTGTGCAGCCAAAGACAGAACAGTTAGCGTGTTTTGCTCAAACTTTCGCCACTGGAGCTGGTACTTTGTCGCTTGCAAAATCAAATGACGGTGCCGTGGGTGGAAACGTACAGATTAAGGGGCGGTAATATTATAATGAGATCCCTTTGCCACGTCACCAAGGGAGCGAAATCAGACGCGCTCGTTTTTTCAGATGCTTGCAGAAAAAGGCTTACCAAAACAAAGTTACTGGGTTAATCTTTTTCACATTTCCTTGGTTGGTAGATGCACTGGGGACCTGATTATAGCACTTAAAACCTGGAAAAGTCAGATTTTCATGATATGCCACCTTTAATACCATTTCATATATAAGCAGAATTTAGCACAAGCAATTTCTTTTTTTTCTTTTTTATTAATTGCTTGTTGGGTTGACATAAGCCTACGGTGTAACTAAAATATGTGTAAACACAAAATAAATCTCTGAAATATAAAATAAAATAATAAAGGTGGTTTTAAAGACAGTGATTTGAGATTGACTATAACTTTGCTAACTATATTTAATAAACTTATAGGCCTGCTTACTAAGCCGACACAAAATTTGGTCAGGAGACCATGTATGGAGTTCACCACATGAGATAAACCACATTAGGGCCACATAAAGTTGGAAACTGATTAAAAATAGCGAGTGCATCCTCAAGCGGCCCGGTCCCAAGAGCGGCTCAGCAGATGCAGTGCTGATGTGGAAGTCAAGACAGGGGCTATCATGGGGCCATTTCTGAGAGGGGCCCCCAGAGGGGCCGAGCTCCCCTGCTTCTCAGTAGGAGCTAATGAATATGAACAGACAGAGGGCATATTGCCCAGTGTCTGTCTTGGCCTGTTTACCACAAAACTAATAGGACTCAGCTTTAAGGAAGAGGAACCCAAGGGAACCATCTCCCTCCTGAGAGCGATTCAAGCACAACATGGAGAAACTGACAACTGAGGATGAGACGAGAAAAAGAGGAATAAAGTTGGAAAGGAAAAGAAAAAATAAAGCCTTTATATCTGAAGCTCTTTTCCATTTCCTAATTATCACAAGCTTTGAAAGCCACACTACAAAGGAAGTGAAAGCACAGACAAAATCAGGCAACAATTAGCCAAGCGAGACCAATCAATGAAACAACAAATTAAAGGTCTTGTAACAACACTGCCTGCGGCAAAACGCTTTCATTGTTCCAGAGGTGTTAATGACAAGCGTGTCTGTTAACTGTGCATTTTATTATACCGTTTTTGGTCAATTTAAAGGGATAGATCACCCAAAAATTATAAATGTGTAATTTATTCACCTTCATGTGGATAAGTATAATAAAAGTAGTCATTTTGACTCATACCCATATATTCCATGTCTTCTGAAGCCATATGACTGAAATTTAAGACTGTTCATTGAAAACCTTGCTTGAAAGTTGTGGTCACCATTCCCTTTAATTATACTGAAATAAGGCATTCTGGTACGATTGACGAGAAAATTTCATGGATTTTGAAAGACATGAGAGAGTGAGTACATGATGGCAGGATTTTTATTTTCTGGGTACTATTTCTTTAAAGTTATCGCTGCTGAAAAAAGTTGATTATGATTACCGGGCAGAGAAACAGAGTAATAAATGGCTAAACAAATGACAACCAACCTGTGGTGCGGATCCGTCAAACCCTTCTTTCCGGATGACCGTCTGGATAGACTTCAGGAGAGCATGATAGGGTACTGGTAACGGACTGAAAGAATATGACAAGAATAAAATATACTTATTTTGAACATTTTCAGCACGAACATTTTCAACATTAATAATAATAATAAGAAATGTTTCTTGAGCAGCAAATCATCATATAAGAATGATTTCTGAAGGATCATGTGACACTGAAGACTGGAATAATGCCTGGTGAAAATTAAGAATTACATCACAGGAATAAATTACATTTGAAATTATATTGAAACAGAAAACAGTTAAAGTTGTAATATTTCACAATATACTGTTCTACTATATTGTTGATCAAATAAATGCAGCTTTGGTAAACATAAAAATTCTACATTTGTACTAACCCTAAACCCTGAATATTACTGTAATTATTGTAATAAAATAAATGCAACCTTTGAGAGCATAAGTGTCTTTCAAAAATAAAATAAAAATTGTACAGACCCCAATCTTTCAAAGAGTAACGTAAGTGTAAAACATAGTCACATTTAACATTTCTTTCTTTTATCAGATGCTTTAATCTAAAGTAACAAGTGTGGAATTGTGCAATTAATCATATCGATGTGTCAAGCGACTTAAAATTGTAAGAGAAGTTTCAAAGTTGACTTAGAACAAATGTGCAAACAAATGATAGCTTTAAACCATGTTTATTATTTATTTTTTTATGCAAAGGTTCAGTTTCAGGAAAATGCTTGAATGTGGACTATTATGATCATGGCTTCATACCAGGTCAAAAGCTGATGATATCTGTGTACACTTCAATTAAAACCACTAATTGTTGCGGCATATGCTGCCGTCATAAAGTGGGATTTGCTTTGATATCACAAAAGCCTGTTGACATCGGCAGTAACCCTGGCAACCTAGCCGTGCATGTAGACGCAAGGAAATACATCACTAATTAAATCAAATGAAATGAAATGAAATTAATTAAACACTTTGGCACCTCTGTCAGCTCCGGGCGCTCCCCCTGAGGCCTGCGGTGAGTCTGAGTGTGCTGAAACAGAGCGCTGTGTTAACGGGACAGTGCTTCTGATCCCAGTGACACAGCGCTTCTATGTTAAATCATGGGTAAGATGTGCAACTCATAGCAAGGGAGGTCAAAGCACTTGACCTGCTCTGTGTTGCACATTTTGTCTTTACTCAAATTTGTTTCTTGCTTTCTTTCTCCCTAAAATCTGAGAATATTATACAGTGTCCTAAAACTTATTTAGACCCTAAAACTGCATTAGATAACAAAATACCACATGGCATTTATCTTACGGAAGGTTGGCACAAGCACATATTTCAAGTGTAATATTATGTTACAAAATGAAGAATACTAAGTTTAACATTATTCAACAAAAGAAACACTCCCGTTCAAAAATTTGGGGTCAGTAAGGTTTTTTTTCTCATTCCGTAAGACGCATTAAATTGGGGATAAGTGACAAATCTTTTGTAACATCTTGAAAGTCTTTACTATTTCAAATAAATGCTGTTCTTTTGAACTTTTAATTCATCAAAGAATCCTGAAAAAAAGTGTATCACAGTTTCCACAAAAACATTAAGCAGCACAACTGTTTTCAACATTGAGAAGATATTTTTCTTGAGCAGTAAATGAGCATATTGAATGATTTCTGAAGGATCATGTGACACTAAAGAATGGAGTAATGATGCTGAAAATTCAACTTAGCATCACATGAATAAATTCGATTTTAAAATATATTCAGATATAAAACAGTTACTTAAAGGGGTCCTATTATGCTTTTTCACTTTTTAAATTTGAGTCAGTGTGTAGTGTGTATGTTTGGGCATAAAAAAGATCTAGAAAGTTACAAATCTCAAAGTCCACTCCAAAGGGAGATATTTTGTTTTTTAAAAATCCCTTTTCAAGAACTACAACGAACGGCTCGGTTGGACTACAGCATTGGCTTCCGGGCTTTGGGGTATCACAAAGCGGCTCATTGGAATATCATTACAAATAATTCGCGCCTAAAGAAATCCGAATGATAGGGGGGTTGGGGAGGGGCGAGGTCGTGGTTAGAACGCTTGGTTGGTTGAGTGAATGCATCAGACGAGACGACAAAGAAGAAGTGCTGCTGCAGAGTTAGTGCATCAGAGAAAACGAAGAAGAGCAGCTGCTGTGCTGTAGCCTAAAACTTTCGGCATGTCTAGAACAATTCTTACAAGTATAATACGATGTAGCTGGGCGCCGCGGACCGACGCCGAACGCCGCCGCCGGTGTGCCTATACTCATAGAAAATAAAGTATTTGAATTTTAAAGACGTGGCGTGACGCAAAGCTGCGCTTCTCGTCTGGTGTGCGACCGCCTGAAATGCTGTTTTTTTCACCTCCGTGCCCAAACGTCTTTGAGAATGCCCAAAGTATTGAGAATGCCCACTAGCAACCTCATCGCCAGCCCTTGGTGACATGCAGCGACAAAACTAGTCGCTGCTAGTGTGAACGGGGTTTAAGCTGTTCGCCAATCACAACGCACTGGGACAGCTAACCAATCACAACACATTTTGTTTTTTGGAAGGCGGACCTTCATCAAAGCCGTTATCGAGCTAATCGAGCCGTTTGTGCCAGGCTGGGGAGAAAGGTATTTTAATAATGTAAATTATGTAAAAAATTATGCGTTTTTCGAACCACCAAGCATGAGAGCATGTTCTAGTACACCCCCAAAACAAAATCAAGACTTTGTAAAAGAACAAAATAGGACCCCTTTAAAATATTTCATAATATTACTGCTTTTACTGTATTTTTTAACCAAATAAATGCAGCCATGGGGAGCATAAGAGACTTGAAATGCAATGGCATTCAGACATTCTGAAGACTCCTATTACTATTCAAAGCAAGTGCATTTTTGTTTGAAATATAATGATGACGATCAAGCAGCCTGTTGAGATTAAACTACTAGACTGAGATTTATGTCTTTGCTCATTTAAAGATATATATCACACCTCAGGGGTTTTGTAAAGTCTTTCATTCTGTCACTTCAGTCATTCATTTCAGTCTTTCCCTCTCATTCTGGCTCACAACATGTTGTAATGACCACACTGTGCCACTCTGCATGCAGCTACGACAGCCGTCAATTACTCAAAGATTGAGAACTGAATTTAAATCTTGACAAACAGCAACATCCAGGCCTGACACATACTTTTAGTTGTGTTCAAAAGGACTAGCTGAATTTTTCTGATTCTAGCTCAAATAATGGGATTATAACTTTTATAACACAGGTTTTATGACACAGTCACATGTCAAACGCACACAATGAAGTCTCAAAATTAAAATTTTCAGTGGTAATCATTATGAACAAATAGTGTCAATAGAACTGATTATGAATCTTCCATCTGATTATTAATCTTCCATCTGTGCATATTCACATAGTGTTCAAACGTTTGGGGTCGGTAAGACTTTTGAAATGACTTTTATGGTTTTGAAAGAAGTCTCTTGTGCACACCAAGGCTGCATTTATTTGCTCAAAAATACAGTAAAAATACATTAATATTGTAAAATTTAAAAGCACTGTTTTCTTTTTAAATATATTTTAAAATGTAATTAATTCCTATGATGACCAAGCTGAATTTTCAGCAGCTATTAGTCCAGTCTTCAGTGTCACTGATGAACAAAGTTTAAAAGAACAGCATTTATTTGAAATATAAATATTTTGTAACATTATCAATGTCTTTACTGTCACTTTTGATTAATTTAATGCATCCTTGTTAAACAAAAATATTAATTTCTTTAAGAAAATATATAATTGAACCCAAACATTTCACGCTCTAAAGCAGGGGTGCCCAAACTCGGTCCTGGAGGGCCGGTGTCCTGCAGAGTTTAGCTCCAACTTGCCTCAACACACCTGCCTTTAAGTTTCTATGCCAAGTAAGAGCTTGATTAGCTAGTTCAGGTGTGTTTAATTGGGGTTGGAGCTAAACTCTTCTGGACACCGGCCCTCCAGGACCGAGTTTGGACACCCCTGCCCTAAAGCCACCTCACTGATTTGCTCCTTAATGGGGTGAAACACGTGTTTCCCTCCTTTGATTAAGACCTGGGGAGGTGGGGGTGGCGGCAATCAAAAGAGGACACGCCCCCATTGTGCCTGAGACAGAGACCGCAGCAGCCTAACAGAGCGTGATCGCTTAAGGTGCCGTCCGTTGAGGATAATGGCCGACAGGTATCTCCATATTTTACAAAAAAAATATTGATTAAATGACATAACAAATCTTAATGAAATAAACTAAAATACCAACAACAAACTGTGCATACTTTTACTTATTTCTTAATTTTGAACAGACCATTTTTTCTTCATCTTCAACTTTCCCTCATGGAGGCCTAAAATGTCCTCAGGAAGTCAAAATTTATTGGTATTACTATACTTGTGGTAACGTTTTTGTCCCTATAACGTAAGGAATACCAGGACACCCCACATAAACGCACACACAAAATATTTATTCTTATTCGCCTAATGGTTACGAAAGAGACAGGGAGTACAGTAAATAAGTTAACTAATGACTGTGCTCTTTGTACCTGGATAGGGTTTGCCTCCCTGAAAACTGTCCTGTAACGTCTTTTGTTGGACAGAGGGAGACTGGGCAGCTTGTTTTTGTTCAGCCTCTTTATACGTTTCAGGGTGTGTTGTTTGTAAATGTTTAAAAAGGTTGCTTGTATTGTTGCTGTATGTGACTCTCTTATAACAAATATTGCATCTTGCAATATTTTTTTCCACTGCCATATTCATCTGTCTCGGATAAAGCTGAAACCTTTACTTTGCAAAGGTCACAAAACAGCCAGCGTAATATAATTTTTGGGTTAGAAATTGCATGACGATTAGATGCCCTTCAGCAAAATACGTACTAGGAATAAAGTCTCTTCATGTTCCTATGGGACGGAAACACATCTAAAAGGTGTGCTAAAACAGTTAACGGCTAAAAGCTTTATGATTCCATTACAACACGTCATAAAATCATAATAAACTGAAGGCAGAGGAAGGAATGACAGCAAAATTCCAAAAGCAACACCTACGTAGGCCACGGCATCCATCACGTTGCTGCCATAGCACAAGCTGTTCCGCGGACACAGTATCGCCATACAGGAACACATTTACTGATGCGAGTAAACATAAGCTTGGGAACACGGCCCCTTCACTATGGTGCTGTTATGCAGATAAACAATTAGAAGACCTTTTTGTTTGCGGACATAAAAAGCAGAGAGAGCCTCCATGAACCAGGGGCTCCAGATTGATTTGTTTGCACTGTGGCCGTGCCATAGACTTTAATGCAACGAAAGCTCCTGCCTCCTCTACACGCGCACCCCTCGCAACCATAAAACAACCGCATGGCAAACACCATTGAAGACTCAACCCTGGCTCTCGCAGCGCTGGCGAGGACCTGGAAGTACAGAGACGTTTTTACGAAAACCTTTATTAGGCTGAACACCCATCATAAAACGAAATTGCAGATGTGTTCCTCAGAAACATGACATCAGCATTGAGAAAGCATTTTCTTCTTGGAGATATGTGACGATACTTAGCACACTTATCATAATAGAAGTAAGGACATATCTTAGCATGTATAAAAGTGATTCCAAAAATGAGTCGCATTTCTGTTCTGATTGAGTTGTGGACAGCAGGTATAAAACAATGCTGAATGCAGATAAGAAATGCAACTAATTTACCATATAAATGGCATAGTAAAATAAAAAGGTTTGTCAATTTTTAAAAGACAGACTAAATTCTGTCCATACACTGTAAAAATTTTTTTCCAAAAAATCAGTAAAATTTACCGTAAAAAATACAGTAGCAACGTTTTAGGTTTTACGGTTTTAACTTACATTTACAGTTAAATACCGTAATTTCATTACTAGCACTTCAAAAAAAATTGAGGTCAGTACAATTTTTTAAAAATGTTTTTGAGAGAAGTCTTATGCTCACCAAGGCAGCATTTGTTTAATAATAAAAAAAAAAGTAAAAAAAAATTGTAAATAATACAAACACTAATATTGTGAAATATTATTACAAATTAAATGAACTGTTTTCTACTTTAATATATTTTTAAATAAATGTAATTCCTGTGATGGCAAAGCTGATTTTTTTTCCAGGCTTCAGTGTCACATGATCCTTCATAAATCATTATAATATGCTAATATTTGGTGCTCAAGACACATTTCTTGTAATCACTGTTGATAATAGCACAGTTGTGCTGCTTAATATTTTGGCGGAAACGATTATATATATTTTTTGATGAATAAAGTAAAAAAAAAAAACAGAACATTTATTTGAAATTTTTTTCCACAACAAATTTAATGCATTCTTCTTAAACAAAAGCATTAATGCCTTTCAAAAAAATTTATAAAAAATAACATTTATTATTTAAAATATAAATCTTACTGACCAACTTTTAAACAGTTGTGTACATAGAGAATCATCTACGAATTGATGACCTATCATAGTGGACCATTTTTTACATAAGACAATAACAAGAAAAGTTAAGCATATAAAAGACTCCAGCTTCCAGCTACCACTGATAGCTTATCCATTGTTAAACTGTAAGAGACCCAGAGGATTCGTTAAGCCATCGAGAATGTAATCACTTTCTGATGAGACTGACCACTTGGGCTTAGGAAAGCACACTTGCACGCGGGCAGATGTTTTCCTCAGGTTGTGAGGGGGTCTGGTTTTTGCTCCAGAGTTTCTAATGAGCAGCGAGGTGAGCCCCTAATCTTCTCCTGATCTGGATCAGCGACTCTTATGTGTTCCAGCACCTCCTTCGGAGACTGACAGCTTGGCGCTCATCCTCGTTTAGTGGGCCGGTCGGGTCGACCCCTTTAACGTTACGGCATGGGTTTTGACTGACTGAACTTTGATCTGGCGTCTCCATTGAGAAAAAGAAACGAGTTTAGGATACAAATCCCTTACTAGATTTACTGGTAAGAGGACAGGAGGACAGAGGTATGATAAAGGTTAAGGAGAGTAAGTATCCCCTCGAGACGGGGGAAAAAAGAGGAAGGGAAATAAGGAAATAAGGAAACGAGACTGAAAATATCCAATGAGGAGGGAAAAAAATTAGTGAAAGTTGTCCAAAAATGCAGACAGAAAGAGTGAAATCTTTGGGGACTCACTAGTGCCCCCCCTAATCTCCATAGCAATCTGGATTATGGGCTGGCAGGAGGGGTCTTTTCTGAAAATGGAAGAAAGAGGGGTGCGCAGACGCCACAGCGAGGACTGTGAAGGGATTTGGGGGTGCTGGAGGCTGCTAGTCCATTGTAAAGGGCTTGAGGTTGAATAGAAGCTCCATGTCCTCCTGTCTCCTTGGGTTTTAAGTCCACCTATAACCAGCTAAGCGTGAGTAATCTACCTAAACTGTGAATGAGAGCAGCCAAAGCCCATTCACAGCGCTGGGTGGGTAGGAATTGATACATTTATTATAGGACACTATTTTTCCCACCCCCTGTTCTTAGCATGTATAAAAGTGATTCCAAAAATGAGTCGCATTTCTGTTCTGATTGAGTTGTGGACAGCAGGTATAAAACAATGCTGAATGCAGATAAGAAAATGCAACTAATTTACCATATAAATGGCATAGTAAAATAAAAAGGTTTGTCAATTTTTAAAAGACAGACTAAATTCTGTCCATACACTGTAAAAAAATTTTTCCAAAAAATCTAAGGGTCTGAATACTTAGGACCATGTGATATTTCAGTTTTTCTTTTTTAATAAATCTGCAAAAATGTCAACAATTCTGTGTTTTTCTGTCAATATGGGGTGCTGTGTGTACATTAATGAGGAAAAAAATTAACTTAAATGATTTTAGCAAATGGCTGCAATATAACAAAGAGTGAAAAATTTAAGGGGGTCTGAATACTTTCCGTATCCACTGTATATTGGCATTGAAGCTAGACAAACAAGACTGATGACAACATGGACAGGCTGTGTTTCATGCACACAAAACTATGCAAAGCAAAATAAACTAGAGTACTTCAAATCCAAATCAGTGTTATTTTAGTATCATTGATGTACTATTACAGTTTTTATTAACATTTTTAATTTTTCAGTTTTAATAATTTTGCTTTGTGTTTTTGTCACTTTTATTCTTTTGTGTATACATGTATATATTTTAGCTTTAGGTTATTTACGTTTAGTTATTTTAGTATTTCAAGTTGAACTAAACAAAAATGAGAAATGTGGCCTTGGCAACCAGTTGAAATAAAATAAGTGCAAGTTTTCTAATATTTTATATCAGTTAACATTTATTTTCTTTCAAGTAACCAAAATGTTTTTATTGTTTTAGTTACCTATAATAACACTGGTGTAAATTCATTAGCAACGAAGATTATTATTGTTTGTGCCAACCACAATGCATTTGTACACTAAATTACTGACAAAGTAAGAATTATGTGGTAATACATTTGCATGTGTAATTTTAAGGGCATTTGTTTACTGGATAAATATTATAATGAACAATTTTGCTTTTCAGTGCAGGTCATGACTTGATCTTTAATGTAAACCTGGGTACTGAAGCAAAAAAAAAATTAGTTGAGAGCCACTGTGTGCGGTTGATTTCTCAATATTGTACTGAATAAAAGGACCGACTGCCCTACAGATGGTCTTTTACCTGAACTCTTGGTTGGTTCTGGTAGCGCCAGGCGATTTTCATTGTGTCTGGATTCTCTGGATCACTCGGCTGAGACTGACCCTCGCTGATTTTCATGCCGGCAACATCATCCACAATTGGAGAAGGGAGTTCCTTTTTTTTTAATATATGAAAAGACAGAACATTAATTAACTAATTTATATACTACTACTACTACTAATAACAACAATAATTTTAAAATATATTTGAGACAGAATACAATTAAAGAAAAAGTTGCAGAATAATGTCACTGTATTACTGTTATAACTTTTTTGCACCCACTGAAATTGAAGTCTTAAATGTTTATACTAGTTCATAAATGTAATCTGAATAAGGAAAGACTTTTTACCTGACCATACGCAAATCTTTAGAGAGGCATTTAAAATTGAAACAGCATTTATGGAATATTTGGAATAATGTTTACGATGTAATGCTTGTTGCTTGTATTTTAAAAATAAATGACCAGTTATTAACTTACTATATATTTTTATATTTATATTTGACATATCAAATACACTGTCTATATTTTATCTCAAATATGTCACCTATTTTTTAACTGAGTTTGTGTGGGTATTGATGTTTCTAGAATTTTTACACTGTATCTAGGTAGACTAAAGCTAGTTTAAGTAGCTAGTAGCTTGGCCAAAGCTCACTGTGAAAAGGGAAATTAATGTCAAGTGACCCGTTTTAACAAGGCCAAAAATATGAATAAACACAAAATGGTGCTAGCACATTAAAAGCTGTTGTTTAAACAACAGGGTTGATGCTGTCGTTAATGCCAAAAAATGCCAAAATGAAGGTGGGAACTGTGTCCCTTAGGGGAATGTTCATACAGACCATGCAATAACAAAAAACAGAGACTGTTTCACAAATAACAGCTCAATGCAGGAGCTGTCTGAAGGGCAACAAGAGGCCCTCATTAAGCTTGTGTTGACTGGGGGCCAATCAGGGGCCGGCGAGAGAGGAACTCCTGTCCACTGTCATTAAGGTGAGACTTGTTAACGCTCACAGGTAACTCCCTGAGCTCTTACACAAAAACATTCATGTATCAGTCTATGAAAGCTTAGATGGGGTAGGAGAAGAGAGAGAAAAAACTGGCTATGTTTGTAATGGAATATTAGTGTACCGCTTAAAAGCACACTGCACACTAGACATGACTACTGCCTAGAGCTTTTTAAATGCAGAACAAGAAACAGTATGCACATTTTAAACTACACTGATGCCTTACAGTCTTACTCTGTGAATGATGTAAAATAAAATAAAATGTGTCTGATTAAATAATAAACCAAGAAGATGTGAATGATTAAGATGTGTCTAAATAAATAAAATGGTCAAATACCAAAGATGCGAACAATGTAAAATAAATGAAATAAAATATACTACTACTAGTAATATTAATAATAATGAAGAAAAGATGTGAATGACAAATTGGAATAAAATACAATAACAAATTGAATAAAATGCTTGATCAAATAATGAAGCAAGAAGATATGAATAATTTCAAAATAAAAAAAATATAAAACAATGTCTAAACAAATAATGAAGCAAGACAAGATGCAAATAATGTCAAAATAAAATAAAATGTCATGAAATAATGAAGAAAGAAAATATGTAAAAAATTACAGCACATATTACTTCTGGTTACTTCATTGCATAAGCAATGCAAGGTTAATTTGTGCGCATTGCATTGTGGGACAGATTTGGAATGTACAAAGCATGTATAAACTGCTATGCAGACTATACATGCAGAGAAAAAAAATAATACTTTGACTACTTTGACTATGGTATTCTATTCCAAACAGTTTCAAAGAGTCCTTAGACCAAAAGAAATCAGACTATATAGCACAGTCATAACAATACATACAGACACTGTGTCATGTTCGGTCACACGGTTCCTGACCAATGCTGAGAAAAACATTTTACTGAAAAAGACACACAGATTTCTCCAGGTTTATTGTTTTGAGAGCCAGGTACTAGTTATATAAAAAGAATACGGCTGTAAATAATGAATTTTGATGTATTTGGAGTTCACAGAACCAAAAAACCTGACCAAAGCGTCGAAGAGGCAGAGTGTGAACACTTGATTTGATTTTCTTCATACCTGCACGATCTCATCAGGGTGATCTCGGGCGGATGCCAGGTCACTCAAAGCTGCAGGGGAAATTTGGGTCAACACTTCTGCCCTCCTGGTTCCATATGTTTGCTGTCCGAGTCTCACTGATTCACAATGGCACCAGTAATACAAATCGGAATTAAACGTGCAACCACTGGGGACACTTCTATCATGTATTTTAATTACTGTTGAATCAAATAATAACCGTTCAACTTGTGTATTTTTCAATATTAAAATAATTTCTTCTATAACATAATATGCAGAAAATTAAACCAATTACCTAACACAAGCACAATAAAATATTTCTGCATGTTTTAGCATCCCATCCAGTCTTACACAGCAACACTGGCTCAACCAGTGATGTAAATGTGGGGCGGAGCTATCTATTTAACCATCCAATGGCAGGTGGTGTTCAGATTAATACAATTTTTTCTTTAGTACAACTTGTAACAAAAATTACAAACGTCACCTGTAAGTTAATAACATCTGGAAAAAAAGATGCAGTGTATTAGATAAAGCTACAGCCCACAATTTAAGCAGATAATTTATTTCCCATTTAGAATCATTTCTTTCCAATTTAGTAAAAACATCTACTTGTCTAATACACATGTGGGTCACATGTTGGGGAGTGACCTAGACAGGACTCAATACATCATAAAGAACCATGACCAATCCACTTTCAATGAAGTGAAAGAATGACTTCAATATGACAAAAGAATGCAAAGAATAGAAAGTAGGCCATAAAGATATAAGATCCTTATGAATATATGTTTTGATAATGATAAGCCACATCAAAATGAATCACTATTCAAAAAAAATAAAAAAGATATGGCAGTCATATACTAGAGTGTAAAGTGTCAACTTTCTTAACCTTATATTTAAAAAAAAAAAAAAAATGATGAGGAGCAACAGAAACATCCTCAAAATTAACCTCTCTACTCGGGTAAACTGCAGTTATCCTTACAGAATTTAAAAAAACACAATTAATCTGTAATCAGAGTTATCACCATATCTAATGAGCTATCAGCCTACTGAATCATAATTTGTAGAATCAAAAGCAACTACATTATTATTAAGAAATAATATACACACACTATTGCTATTTGCACATCTGGTTAGATGCTTCTGTGTTTCATTGGCTTTGGTTTTGTACTGTACACTAATGAAAACATTATTTTTAGTAATCAAATATCTTACCCATATTTTTGCATGCAAAACATTGGTTGAGTGCAAACATAATAGCCAGAAATAATAACTTTTTCAACGACCTACTGGCATGACATGACAGTATAAAGACATTGCTTCATTGCTTACCTACAAGCAGCAGAGTTCCAACTGCCAGGCCTCCACCTACACAACAGTGCACATGATTTAATGACAGAACACAATAACGTAGTTTATCTAAACATCAACCAATACCATACGCTTCAAAAGATATCCCCATAACTTAATCAGAAAAGCTCACGCACACCTGCATTAAAATAAACATTTTCCTTACCACATAACATTTTGCATTATTATTATTAAAATGTCTAACTTTTAAACTAGATGCAATCAATATACTGTGGGTAAGCTAAGCAAGTACCTTTATTACAAACTGAAATATAGAAATATCTAGAAATATAGTATATATATGCTATATAATATATACAGTGTATTCTTTTTGAGTGTAGGATTTCAATTAAAGACAAATAAAAATTATTATAATTGTCATTATTATTACTGAACACATATTTTTCATGGAATTCTTTGTCACATTTTACAGTGTATACATGCCAAGATAAAGTAATCATTACCGAATCTATATCTTACAGGACTTAAAATACAAAAAAAAAATTTATGCAATATAATAATATTTAATTATACCCATAATAAAATAAAATAAATTGAAGGAATAAGGGCATTTCTCTGCGAGGTCTTACATGATACTACTTGCATACATTAAGTGTGACAGTGGTGCAGAAAAAAGTCTATTAATGGGGAAGTCTGTCTAGATTTACTAATAAACATGAAGACGATAAAGTGGAGAGCAAAACTATGAATATATTGCACATACACTTGACAGTGAGCTTAAACCGAGTGAATTGTACTGACCAATCACGTAGTCAAGCGAACTGACGCCAGACGATACTAAGAGCTGTCCGTTCTGTACAGACGGTCTTGTACCAGGGATAGAAACTAGTTTTCTTCGGGGGGTTTTCTGAAAACTAGTTGCGTTGCCTATGCTGGTGGATCCAGCCATGCCGCTCATGGGAGCCGCCATGTTTTTCTGGTGTTGACAGCAACGCCGGTGAGGCTACAGCCAATCAGCGACTGAATTGCTGTTTTCTTAGCCAATCAGAAGGAAACTTGTTCAAAGATGCAATGGAGTTCAAGGTTGATGCGGCTGCGTAGTGAACGTGTGATCAAGATATACAAACATCACGCTTTCAGTGGACATGAATCAGGTAGGATTATTGTACAAATGACTGTATCGTTTATTATAATTCCATCACGTGACATTCCTGCAGTAGATCATGTATGCATATCCTGCTATCGATGTTGAAACTGACCCACCGGAGCCATAATAACACTAAAATCATGATGCCCTTGTACTTTAGACAAGAGGAAATGTAGTGAACAGATCAGAGCTTCTTTTATAACCACATTGTAAATACTGAAGCTGTCATTTTAATCGTGTTATTTATTAAATTTTTAAGATTAAAGGGATAGTTCACCCTAAAATGAAAATTCTGTCATCGTTTACTCACCCTCATGTCGTTCCAAACCTGTATGAGTTGCTTTCTTATGTTGAACACAAAAGAAGATATTTTGAAGATTGCTGGTAATCAAACAGTTGGTGGTTGCCATTGACTTCCATAGTATTTTTTTTTTTCCTTCTATGGAAGTCAATGGCAACCACCAACTGTTTCATTACCAGCAATCTTCAAAATATCTTCTTTTATGTTCAACATAACAAAAGCAACTCCTACAGTTTTGGAAGGACAGGAGGGTGAGTAAATTATGACAGAATTTTCATTTTTGGGTGAACTATCCCTTTAATACATAATCTAGTAAAGATAGTTTACCAGATTCTAGTAAAGACATTTGCAATGTTACAAAAGATGTGTATTTGAAACTTTGAACTTTCTATTCGTCAAAGAAGCCTGAAAAAAAATGTGTGTTTGTATATTTTAATAAGTACAGGTCAGAATAAGCATGTTTAATTTTTACATAAAAACATCTATTATGCTGAATGACACAATGGAACATTATTTCACCATATTTTGACATTTTATTTTCACAGAAGTTATTTGAAACATTAAAGTAGACATTTTTGCATTTAATATGCATTCTGTGTTATAAATATTTTGTCAATTTAATTTGATGCGGCCACCAAAATGGGACGTCTCGTCTTTGACCCATACCAATTTCCTTATTACTGACTGTAATGGTTTCTCACATAATAAAACATATGTAAATCAGTATTTAACATCCATATATTTACAGACTTGTAATTAATTTATAGGTAGATAGTGTGTCCTTTCGAATAAGTGTGTGTCAGCTGAGTCTTATCTCTGATAGTTTTGGCCATTCAGAAACTTTTTATGACCAAAAACAATTTTAGATATCCTCTAGACAGGTCCCTTTATTGTTGAGGTGCTCTTTTTAGTTTGTCCAAATGCTGGTATCGCTTATGTTATTTTTATGAGGTCAGCTTTATCAGCTCATATTGTTCCACACAGTGCTAATACTAACAGTCATAACATGTCAAATGTTTCCTGAGCAGCTTGCTTGGGTTTCCCCAATGTGATTCTCTCTGCTACCACAATCTGAGGTTAAGAATATAGTGGCATTGCTCCGAAGGGAAGTTAGATTGTCATCTGTGGAAGGTTTGTTTGCGTTAGTGTTGAAAGGAAAGTAATAATCTTGGATGCCAGGACAATTATAGGGCTGTGGTTACTATTATTTGTGACCCACAGGAAGGTCATTTTACGCTCTGCTCTGAAAACTGCATTAATCTGTATTTTTTTCCTATATGAATTAAAAGATATCTATAACGTAAAAACAAAGCAGGCTAATTTGAAAAAGAAATCGGTGCTAGGGATGGGCATTTAGTGAATAGAGAATTGTAAGATTTCTCTTTTAGCCAAAACAGAAGGCCTGTCTTGGGACATCCGATAAGATCTGTTTGCCTTTCAGCTCCCTCTTGGGTTCAGACTGCAGTCAAAGTTCATTTCAATAAAGATTAGTCTATTTATGTCACGTCATTGTTACAGAACTAGCTCAGCATCCCTTGAAATCGCTTCGCTTTTGTTCATATTTATGGGGATTGACTCTCTAATTGGCTTTAGTCATTATCTGCCTTTTAAAATTCATTTGATTTCCATTAGACTGTTGTAAAAATCAAGTGATGGAGAAAGGCATCCTTTATGTCATGCATGCAGACATCTGTCCTTCATGAACCAACCAGGTGCCAGCCTCGTTTTGATAGCTGCGCTGATAGCCTTCCGATTTCCAAATCTCTAGGTTCTCCGATCCCTTTCACTGGACATGAAGGACCAATGAAAACAAAGAGAGCAATACGTGGCCACCCTCAGCTGCCTTCTGCCACACAGATCGAGAACATCAGAGAGGTCCCCCCTCCTCATCTTCCTTCCATCTGGGTTTTCGGGGGAACGCCGTCTTAGTTAACACTATTCGAATCTATGTAATCTTCTTAAGTCCCGCAGAAGCTCCCAAAGTCGAGCTCCTCGTGTATGTCTGAATTCAGATGGGCTGTGATAAGAAGCTCTGAAGCAGCCCTTGGGATTGAGTTCCTGTCTTTTTGCTCAGGGTATTTTAAAATTTCAAATATTTAAAAGTTTACACATAATTTAAGAATTTTTTTATTGCCTCTCTAAATCCCAGAAGGGGATTCAGAAACTGAAAAAACAAAAACAAAAATATTTTATAGTACAGTATATATGCAACTAGTCAAACGTTGAAATAAGATTTTTTTCATGGTTTCGAAAATCAGCATATTAGAATGATTTCTGAAGGATCATTTGACACTGAAGACTGGAGAAATGATGAAAATTCAACTTTGCCATCACAGGAATAAATACAATTTTTAAATATATTAAAATAGAAAAGAGTTGTTTTAAATTGTAATTATATTTCACAATATTGCTCTTTTTATAGTATTTTTGATCAAAGAATTGCAGCCTTGGTGTAAGATTGTAAGAAACTCCTTTCAAAGACATACAAAAAAAATATTATTCCAATCTTTTGACCGGTAGTGTATTATAAATTAGTATATATATATTTTTCAATACAATATATTTATTGTTTTCTTAACCATTATTATTATTTTTACTAATTTTCATTCTGAATGTCCGGCAATCATGAACAATGGTGCTCAGAATTACAGCCTGCTTTCCAGTGTCTCCTGGGCTGCTGTTTATTTTCTTTGCTATTTCAGGAGGTCAGTGGAGTGTTAGCACATTAGATGGTGGCATGGAGTCACTGTGACCTTTACACAAGTGTGACATCAGTCTCAATGCCTGAATTGCTGTTTGCATGCTTTGCTTTGTATACCAGGTGTTTGCAGTATATATTTAATTGTAACGGACTCTTGAAGGTATATCTATGTATTTTACTGCAATATTTGAAACTATTTTTGACTGGTGTGAAAATATATATATATGTTTTAAATGAATTGTATTAGGGCTGCATGATAAATCGAAATGGAATCGAGATCGCGATTCGACAGAAGCTGCGATTGTCATGCGTATCTTTCAGTGAAGCACGGTTCTGTGATCAGCAGTAAATCTCCATCCAAAGGACAGAGGGCACTCTTACGCTGAAACTCCAAATACACCTTGCAGAAGAAACCCAGTTTATTCGCTGCAGCTGAATAAACAGAAGATTCAACAGCTTTCATTGATTCAATGTGACTAATAAACACATGACTACGGCAATATACGGTTTATCTGAGTTCTTATTATTATAATTTTCATTAAAATAAAGTATATTTATAATGCAATGTCTTTATCACTGCTTAAATACTATGAAATATGTTGCGTGCCTTATTCTGTGTAAGAAGCCACATCATCTCACAGAAGGATTTATTTCAAACACTCGACTGACGTTATGAAGTTAGTTTGGAGCAAAAATATGTTATTAAATGTGGTATTTGCACATGCTTTCAGATGGAGCAGCATTTACTACACAGAGCCGTAGTTCACTGAGAAGCTATGCAAACAGCTGTCCTTATCGTGAACGATTTCTTCAATTTCAGAATCCTGGTGTTTTTTCAATTTGCATGTGTTTTCTTAAGTTGCAGCGCGTTGAGCTCTCTCGGCCACCGTAGAATCGCGCAATAAAATCGTCTTTTTTTGCGTAACTTGTCAGTGAACTACGGCTATGTGTAGTAAATTCTGCTCCATCTGAAAGCACGTGATGATGATTTCCTGCTGATTACAGAACCGGCTTTTTTAACAAAATGCGCATGACAATCGCATTCGATTAATCGTGCAGCCCTAAATTATATGCAGTTTATTATCGTAATGCTATATAATTGTGCACTAAAATTTCTGCAACTGAAAATGTTTCCCCGACACTGCACACAAAAAAGTTTTGAAGGCCGAAAGGTTCTTAATTATCATGTCTCACATAATGTGTTTTGGCTCATTTTTGTTATTTCAGGAAAAAAATATTTCCAGTTCATCGTTATTTAAATGGAGAGTGCGTTTTTGCAGGATCTATTGAACTATTTCGCATATTTTAATAGTTAAATACTATTTCACAATTTTCGTCAGTGGCAAATTCTTTAAATATAAAAAACGTACTTACAGTCTGTGAGTCAGAACAGCCGACATTGTAGTCTACTCTACCAGGATCAGGAATCAGTCCTCCATAAAATGTGCTGCACACATCTGAATATTTGGGTTGAAGTGTTCTGGAACAGTGTTGTAAATACAACTTAACCAAAGATTTCTAGTCGTGTCCTCTTTTGGAAGGCCAAACAAAGTAGTTTCGGTTTACAACAAAACACAGCGTCACACGCGGCGGCGGCCTAGAGTGAGTGGAGGCCGGCGGCTAGAGTGAGGAATGGCTGGCGGGCTGAGTGAGAGTAGGCCGGTGAGCTTGAGAACGGCGCGGCCTGCAGATTCGGGGAAGGAGCGGCTGGCTGGCGTGTGGCAACCGTATGTGACGACCCCGGGCTGGACTCCACTTTGTCCACGGTGAAAGCCGATCCGGTGATCCACCGCGCGAAGTTGATGTATTTCCTCAGCGACCAGCATGGATCAGCTCTAGGCATGACGAAGCGGATATCGTCCTCTTTTGGAAGGCCAAAAAAAGTTTCGCTTTCACAACGAAACACAGTGTCTCCACGGCATGGCGGTGGCGGCAACAATACTACAGCGAGAATAAAAGTTAACGCCTTCTTTCTTTGTGTGAACATTTGGGCGGCGTTATGCAAATATTCCCACATTGTGACGTAGACATGTGGGGGCGTGTTAGAATGAGCTATTTTAGGTAGGCGTGGTTGACTTAACTTTTATAAAGAATATCTCTTTGGATTTGAGACTTTAGTCTTTGCAACTTTACAGATCTTCTTTATGCACCAAGAGCTTGTAACACTTCAAAGGGAAAGGAAAAATTTAAAATCGCTTCATATGACCCCTTTAAGTTCAAGATGCAATAGCTTGTTTTATTTTTTCAAAGCACTTTTTTCTTTTTAGTTATTGTCTTAATTGTTGGCAAGTTCTCACGTGAAATGGAAAAGCATTTGCCATATAATGATATTAGAATAATCTAAATTCAACAAGTCTTGGTGCCATATTTTAAACTGTAAATAATATATTATTTAGAGCTGTTTATCAGATTAAATGCTTCTAAAACATCATTGATGACAGCTCTGTCTCAAGAGATTTGTTCAATTTCAAAAGTTTGTTTTACAGCAGATTTATAGGATTAAAAGAGCATTTAGATGCCACCTGCTTCTGAGCTCTCTAGGAACCCTTTCTCCCTTCTGTCGCATTATGGGTTTTGGGGGTCCGGGGCCACAGATGGCTCTCCAGAGATGCTCTATGTGACTCTGTGTAGCAAATATATACATTGTACTGTGTAATCCTGGATTAATAGGGGTCATATGATGCGATTTAAATTTTTCCTTTCAGCGGAGTCCAGCCCGGGGTCGTCACAGTTCAGCTCCTTCGTCGAATCCGCCACCTCTGCTCACTCTAGCCCTCCAGCCGTTCCTCACTTTAGCCCCTGGCCTCTGCTTACTCTAGGCCACCACCACTCACTCAAGGCTGCCGTGTGTGACGCTGTGTTTCGTTGTGAAAGCGAAACTACTTTGTTTGGCCTTCCAAAAATGGACACGACTAGAAATCAGTGGTTAAGTTGGATTTACAACACTGTTCCAGAACACTTCAACCCAAATATTCAGATGTGTGCAGCACATTTTATGAAGGACCGTTTCCTGATCCTGGGAGAGTAGACTACAATGCCGGCTGTTCTGACTCAAAGACTGTAAGTAAGTTTTTTATATTTAAAGAGTTTTTATATTTTATATATTTAAAGCGAGTTTTTTGGGCAGTGTAGAGTTGGGCTTGTTGTTTGTCATTTCTCCGATCACAAATGCAGACATGGTTTTATGTTTACGCGGCGCGATGCAACGCAATGCGTAAAAAGACCGTATATTACCGTATACCAATTGTTAGATCAAATTAATTTGGGTTCTGTTACTTCCCCGCCCTGGGAAGCTTGTGGCAGATTCCGTGCTTGTTCTGAACACACAGGGGAATGTTCAGAAATTGAGATTTAATCTCAATTGTCTGAAAGTCTGTTTGATTTTGGCTAAACTCCATTTGATTCCAAGCAGCTGACTCTCCCAGCCTCTCTCTCACACACACAGGGTGCCAGTGGAAAACCAGGCGGCCGCATATGGACTGTCTCTTGATATCATTCACTGGCCGTGTAATCTTATTATGCTAAATCCTTAATCCTCACCTATGCTGGATGCCCACAACAGTGACAGTGCTGGTGATTGGACGACTAGACGTAGTTGGGGATGCTGTGTTCTCCGCCACACATTCTGCCAAGCTGGTGAAGGCCATGGTTGGACGGCCTCCGTGGCCTTGGCCTCGCCACTCGGCCCTCCGTAGGCCTAACTTGGGAACAGTGGCCCTCCCTGGGCTTGACTTGGAGACTGGAGCCCTCCTTGGGCTCGACATGGAAACTGGAGCCCTTTCTGTGCTACACTCGGGGGCTGGAGCCCTCTCTGGGCTAATCTCGGGGACTGGAGCCTTCTCTGGGCTAAACTCGGGGACAGGAGCCCGCACTGGGCTAAACTCGGGCACAGGAGCCCTCACTGGGCTAAACTCGGGGACAGGAGTCCTCCGTGGGCTAAACTCGGGAACAGGCGCCCTCCATGGGCTAAACTTGGGAACAGGAGCCAACTTTGGGCTGGATTCGGGGGCTGGAGCCCACACTGGAGCGAGCTCTGGTAGTACACGTGGATCGACGTTCACAATACTGGACGAAGGAGAACAGAACGAGCTAGAACTCAAATAGGGCAGATAACGAGGGGCAGACAGGTAAGGAGGATAACTAATAACAAGGAACACCTGGAACTAATAGAACTAAATGGGGACAGGAACAGGAAGGACCAAATAAGGGCAAGGAAGGCACATGGGGAGCAAAACACACACAAAACAAGGAACAGAGTCTGACAGTTGAGTTGCGTCGTTGGCTATTGTCCAATAGTTTTATTTATAGTTCAAGTTTGTGGTTGGTAAGATTTAATGTTTGTAAAAGAAGTGTCATATGCTCACTCAGGTTGATTTTATTTATACAGTAAAAACAGTAATATTGTGAAATATTATTACAATTTAAAATATTTTCTATTTGAATATATTTTAAAATGGAATTTATTCCTGTGATGCAAAGCTAAATTTTAGCATTGTCACATGATCCTTCAGAAATCATTCTATTATGCTGATTTGGTGCTCAGGAAACATTTCTTAATATTATCAATATTGAAACAGTTGTACAGCTTAATGTTTTTGTTTTTCATGATTTTTTAGAAAATGTAAAATCTTTTGTAACATAAATGTCCTTATACTTTCACTTATGATCAATATAATGCATCTTTACTGAGTAAAAGTATTAATTTAATAAAAAAAAAATTCATAATGTCCCCTTTTTGTTTTTAAGGTAGTGTAGGT